>NC_080058.1:222500-280000 GCF_026212465.1 Amaranthus tricolor | reverse complement strand
GCAGATAGACAGTAAAGAATACCATTCACATACACACTCTTTTTAAACCTCTCACGCCCAACATCATAATTATCTTTGTGGACATTCCCATCTGCCAGTTTCAGATGAATATATGTAGAAGTTAAAAAGTATACATTGTTACTCGATAGCAAACTACTTTGAAGTGAGGGGACCTACTTGGATCAAAAGCCAATGAAACATAACAATGCCGGGAAGCTTCATAACAAGTAGGAAATTCCACCCATTGTCCGGTAGCAGGATTGTACACACAAAAAAAACAAGTTTCGGATAAGAGAAATAACCATTGCAACATCCACGGAAATGACGCGACTTTGGCACAGAGGGAAATGCACGATAAAGGTGTTCAAAGGAGCTTACAATATCTCCACGTGTTGCATCATGTGGAACATGAGTTACAATCCAATATACATCCTTCGTATAAACAAGTTCACTAAGGTGTACAGAAGCAAATGCTTTAGGAATGCTTATATTAACAATAGTGTCATTCCATGATTTGCATACTACTTTACATCTCACCAATTCACTATCAGATAAGCGAATGAGTATATCGACTAACAAATCAATGGGAAGTTTAGACCAATCACGAAAGCTAGCTCTGCAAAAGACCATTGTCTCTTGTCCTTCAATTGCCATTCTGGAGAGGAAAAGTGAATAATGTAAAATGCAAAACATCAATATACAAAAGATTTCAAGTTATCGGAGAATATAAAACAACAAAAATTAAGCATGTGTCAGAATGTCCAAAGCACCCAAGCTGCTCAAATGAGCTACAATGTGTGGAAGTGAGAACACTTATGATATCTGGTATCAAAGGGGTATTTGGTAGGACAGAAAATGTTTACATGTAATACACTTTTCCACTCCTAATGTGTTTGGTAAGACAAGGGAAAATTAGGGTGAAAAACTAAGTGCAAAACACTTTTCTATTATAAATCATTTCATTTTTCTTTGTTGGCCCTTAACTTCGAGTTTTCCAACAAACTAAACATTTGAAAAAGTTATTTCCTTTTGAAATTTTCCAACTGAAAATTTTTCAGCCAAACCAAACACCTCTAAGACTTCAAAAACAACACCACCAAAACTTGAGAAAAAAAATTGAACATAAAACTATCCAATACAAAAATAACAAGATATACTATTCAGAGTGCAACTTTAATACAATATTTCAATTATGTTTATAATAATTTTGGTAAGGAAAAATTGTTAGAAACTACCTAGAAAAGCTCACTTTTGCGAAATAGCTTGAACAAATTATTTTGTCAAAAACTACCTAGAAAATTTAATTTGCTTGTGTTTAGGCTTAGGGATTTTTGTGGATGTATTTCATGAGCATATGAGACCTCCATTTATAGAAGTCATTACATTAATAAGTATTGCATACTTAATACAAGGAATTAACTCCATAATAAACAGCTCCAAAGAACACCAAGAGTCAAAAACCGAATCCAATGCTCGATCAAGGCAATGCTTCATTAGTTGGATGCCTCGTACAAGAATCTTCACCTTTTAGTTTTCTCATTAATTATCATTCATCAAGCCATAATTCATCTTTATTACACCCATGTTTAAGTCTCTTGTTAAATGAAATGCATCTTTATTACACCCATGTTTAAGTCTCTTGTTAAATGACTCATTTCATGCATACAACACCCACTTAAACTCCACATTCGTCTCACTGTTATGGGATTCCATCTCTATGCTCACACTAGATGATGCACTGAAGTCACCAATTACTTCCACAGGCACGTTATTTTCTGGGTAGTTTTATTTTACTTTTTAGTTGAATTTGAAATACTAACGGGAAAATAAATGGTTCTGATATAAGGTACTCTTTGACAAACAAATCAAATTTTCCATGTAATTTTTGAGAAAAAAAAAAATTGTTTTAAGTAGTTTTTCACAAAAATAAACTTTTTCTAGGTAGTTTCTAACAATTTTTGCTTTTGATAATTATTTTTGCAATATTAAGCATCCAATTCGACTCATTACGCATAACTCATTACCAATTTACCAAAAACATTCACAAAAACACTTTTTTTTTTTGAAAACACATAATTAAGCACACTCATTATCAATCCATTATCTCAAAAAATTATCAATTCATTAATACGTCATGCATTATCCAAAATAATCATCCCAAATTCCCAAGATTAATAAGTGATGACAATTGAAGAAATTAAATTGAAGTTTCAAACTAAAAAAACCTGATTTTGCTGATTTCAAAATAATACCTGAAATTTGAATTAGAGGTGGTGGTCTGGTGGGTAACGCCCGGCGGCCAGGATATGCAGCAGCACTCCGCGCGACAAGGGGCGGCACGCGAACTCCAACTCAGTCTAGGGAGAGAGAAGGCAGTGATGTGATGTGTCTTGTGTGCAGCGGTGGTGACTGGTGAGAGACGCCAGCGAGGGGTGGGCGTGGGGCGTGGGTGTTTAAGGTAGTTTTAGGTTTTAGGTTTTCTGATTTATGAATCTCAACCTAACATGGAGTATATTGCAAAATAAATAGGTTGTTTAAAGGTAGATTTCAATTAAAAATTAAAAAAAACTACATAAAATGGAGTAATATTTGGCAACTTTATAGTTTTATTAAAAACTAATTGATGTGTCTCAACAAAAACTACAGCCCATCTTGTATTTGACCGTCTTACGATGAGACCTCAAAACAAAAAGCCCATAAGTAAAATTTTTTATAACTAAACTAATTAATTTAAATATGAGTCGTCTCACAGTGAAATCGTTTCATAGAAGAATATCTAAAATCCAAGTTGTGACTAATTCAAAGAGACGTGACCCAAGAAAAATTAATTAAATGTGAACACTATTCCAAAAAAAAAAAAAACAAATGCCCAAAATTGCAATCCAAATTTACATAAAACCTTATTCCATTCATAAAGGCAGTTGATTCCATTGCAAAACAATACTAATTTCAGGGGAATAACACCGAAAAACACAGCATAAACAATTGTATTTGTACATATAAAATTTTTTTATATTAAATGGAAAAAAATTGTTTTAAAAATCCACCATAAAGGACGACTAATATCCAGGGCCGGCTCTGGCCGGGCCTACGCCTATGGCCCACTAAAAAAATAATTAATCTGTCATTAGGAGAATTTAAATTCAAATCTAATGTGTGGTAGATAGGATTGTTAACCATTAAATTAGGTCATAACTCTTATCTTAATTACAATGTTTATTGATTTTAATCAGGTATAATTGCAATAATTATAATATAGTGTGCACAATGGACATACACAAAATTTAAGTAGACTTTTAAATTATTAAACTTTAGGTAATTTTCCTAATAAATACTTTTTTAATTTTTTGTGAGTGTTCTTTTTTTACGATTATAAGTCTCATAAATTTATGAATTTTTTTATATTTTCAATTTCTTTCCTTTTTATATTGTTTTGCTTATGTGTTTATTTGACTAATTTCATTTGCGTTAATTTTATTATTATTGGTGAGTACCTTCAATATTATAGATATATAATTTTTTTATCTATATTTTATACTTTTTTTAGTTATATAATCTCATTGTGATACCACTTGATGTGACAAATAAATGGTGAATGTTATTATTAACAAACAGGATCCATTATGCAAATTACGAGACAAAACCGAATGTTACCTGATTCCTGAGCACCAAAGAAATTTGGAGAACGAGAGCGATTAGGTATTCTTGATTAATAGTATTTCCCAAAGTGACGATCCTTAATGTTGACACTTTTCATTCTCTTTGATAATGAGATAACAGTGAGAAAATTAATATGTATAACTTAGAGAGTAGAGACCATAACTACTATATATAATAAATTGTAGTTAGTATTCAGTCCATCATAGAATACGACCATAAAATGAGTCTCTACTAGGCCCGCGACCTATTGATACATTTAAGCCCAAATTATTTAACTTAAATTAGATCACTTTAAGTAGGGCATAAACACAGTTTTAATTCATTATAATGACATACAAATATTCACAAATTCTTTTATGAGACGATCTCACTGTGAGACATGTGTCATACTGGGTTAAATAGCTTAACAATAGAAACTTTTAGTTTATGGACTTCTTTTTTTGAAGTCGTCTCACCGTGAGATAGATAGTGTCATACAAGACGGGTTGATAAATATTTACATATAAGCCCAACGTTGGACCGGTCCAACAAAACTAACATAAAACACTTCCTGAACTCCTTATTACTTAATCAATGCACAATGTTATGAATCCAACAAGTGTGAAAGCAAGGATTTAATGGTGAGAAAAGGTTAATTAACGTGGCTTGAAGGCACTAATAATGAACATGACTATAATCTAAGTAATAAGATGACATTTGCAAAAATAAATGACAAACAATACTATCAAATTATTGAAAAATAAATAATCAATATTTCGTATTTTGTATTAAAAGATAATGGAACTTATAGCTCAACAAACAATGAAAGTAATACTCCTGCGATTCATTAAGCATGTAATATTTGAGAAGAAAAATGAGTACACAAAAATATGTAAATGAGCATGGAGTGAATAAAGATGCATTGAAGCCCAAGCCTTTAGCTTGGCTTGCCCTACCTTACTTACAAAGAATATGTATAGGCAAAAGTAAAGGGTATAAAAATAAAGTTGTTGAAACTTTGAAAACCATTAGTCAAAGTCTATTCCATCGAGTAATAACCAATAAGGTTGCTAGATCGAGCAACTTTAGTAAGAACCTTTTGATCTCTATTTTTATCGTTTCTCGCTAGAGTTATAGGCTTATTGGATTAAGTGTAAATATATCTGGCTATTTTCTCATACATTCACGTGATCGCTTTAAGTCTCCAAAGCCAATGTTCTCAATTTACTTAAAGACCAATCAAATGCCTTTTATCATCCTTCAATGCTATAAAGAGCAAATTTTAAGTAAGTCTATTGAAAAATAAATCACTTGTGATCCTACATCGAATAACTAGATAGATTATTAATATATAAGTTTGGCTGCCCTTTATGTTGTCTATTGATTTTAGGATTGAGCATAATCGAATTTATGTGCGTCAACTCAGATCTGCTTGAACGGCTTTCATATTCAAATACTAATCACCAAATTAGTCCATTTTCAATTCTTAATAATTATAAGCATACATTAATAAATTTCTCAACGCAAATGACTAGAAGTATAGGAGAAAGTCACACTCTTCACTATAATTTAAGCATGAGAACATCTCATCTCCAATGAAGAAGATGAAATGCAAAAGATGGATTTGGAAACGAATTCATGTGGAGTAGATTGCTTTAAGATATTAAAATTCTGTCCATCACCAAATCAAATATTATTCAATACCCAAACTACCCTCCATTAGTAAACTCCTTTTCAATAATAAAGGGTAGTTTCGACTTTTCATTAGCAGATAAAATCATAATTAGAAAAACCCACTTCCCCGCCACTCAACACCATAATCACTTGAAAGAAGAGAGAGAAACAAAAATGGCGCTGCAACTCTTCTCACCACCATCAATTTCTCTCTCTTCATCTTCTTCAACTACAACTAAATTATCCATTTTCCATCTCAGCACTTTCCGATCAATCTCCGCCGTACGACTGCAGTCACGAACCGAAGGTTTCAGGACAATGAAGACGACACCGTTTTGCGTGAAGGTGGAAGAAGGAGAGAAGGTTCTTGAAGAAGAGAGCGGAAAAGAGTGGGGTAAGGTTTCTGCTGTGTTGTTTGATATGGATGGTGTTCTTTGTAACAGTGAAGAACCTTCTAGAAGAGCTGGTGTTGATGTGTTTGCAGAAATGGGGGTTGATGTTACTGTTGATGATTTTGTGCCTTTTATGGGAACAGGTAATATATTATTTTCTATCTTTTGTACGATTGAATTTTTTGTGGAATGTGGTAAGAATTCATGAAGTTATTTGATTTTAGGTTGTTGGACTTTAATTATATTACTGAAGTCAATTTGTCGCAAAAACTGAGGCCTTGTTTTCCGTATTAGAACTGAACTCAACTCATCTGAACATATTGGAATTGAATTGAAGTATATTGATTGTAGCCTATTAGAACTTATTGCATTGTAGAGATATGAGTTAGAAGAAGATGGGAAGAACTTATTGGAATTGGAGTTGATAGAGTACATAACATATTCTTAGGCTACAACATTAAATCTAAGTTTTTGGTTGATATGGTTCCATGACATGGTATCACTAGTGACACACAAAATATCACAGGGTTCAAATCAAACTCTTCTCTATCAGACTATGGGTAAGTTTTACGGGTTCAAACATAGGAGTTAGGAGCAATATATAGGTTCGTATGACCTTGGGTGCTTCATGATTGTTTTGATTTATTTCTAGGGTTTTGAATCGGACTATGGGTAAGTTTTACTTGGAAATTTAAGCCACATTGAGCAGTTAAACCATCGTAAATTTGGGAGAGGGTGTGGGTGTGACTAGAGGTGTTTAACAGGCTGGGTCGGGCAAAATTTAAACGTGCCGAGGTGGGTCAAAGCCCGTTTAAACCTAACCCAACGCGTTTTTCAAAAGTTCATATAATAGCTTTTTTATTCTACTTTATAGCTCGTTGAGTCTACCCTCCTAATTGGTAAATTTTTTTTTTAACCAATTTCTTTAATTGTCCGACTCAACCCGGCCCGACCCTTTACACCAAGGCCATTTAATGACCCGACCCGCTAATGATCCGTTAAAATATGATTTGACCATCGACCCATTGGGTCGATCTGCCCCCTTGAACACCTCTAGGTGTGATAGGGGCAAGAAAAACATCAGCACTATGTTTGGAGTTTGGATAAAATTATGGAAGGGAGAGGAAAGGGAGGGAAAGGGGAGGAAGGAGATTAAAGAAAGGGATGGAGAAGATGGAGTTCCATTGCCCCTCAAAATCTCTACAACATTGGAGAGTATCAAAGAGGAAGGGAACTGGATCCGTCTTTAAGTCTTTCCTTTTCTCATTTCTTTGTCCTAAAGAGGGTTTTGTTATCCTTCCTTTGTAAAGTAGTGAGGGCTAATGGTGATGGTGGTGGATGGTATAGCCTATAGAGGATGAAAGGGAGAAGTGATTGAAGAGGAGAGTGGTTTAGACTTTAGAGTATGCAGTTCAATGAATAGAAATATAGGTCCATTTGGACTTTGGAATTATAACAATTTTCTTATCGAATCTGATATCCTTGCAGATTTGTTCGAAGATTGTTAAACTGTCAGGGAATGGTTCAATGGAGTTGATGTACATCATTATTTCATTCAAGTTCTCGTTTTATGAATAGGGAATACGGGTATCCAATATCCTCATAAGTTGTAATAAAATACTTAATTACTTTGAAGTATGGTAACAATTATTGCTCAACGGTCCTTTGGCCTATACTTTCTGCTGTGGGGGAATGTGGTCTTTTGTAGTTAGTAGAGTGTATTCAATCGAACTCTCTCAAGCTCCAAATTCAATTTGCTCATATTCTTATGTCCTTTAAATTGTGAGTGTATCTTTATCTTGGTTCCTTTTCATAGTAATAATATTAGAGTTCATGCTACTTGCAATGATATAGGTTTTGTTAGATGCTTTTAAGAGTTCTATTTTCCCTATGATCTAATTCAAATGTATTTGCTAGGGGAAGCAAACTTTTTGGGAGGCGTGGCTTCACTGAAGGGAGTTCAGGGATTTGATAACAATGCTGCCAAAAAAAGATTCTTTGAAATTTATCTCGAAAAGGTAACTAAAATTCTTTTTCTTGTTTGATTTTTGGGCAGCATTTGGAGTTGGGCAATTGGATGGTATTTGTGCTCCTCTCAAAATTGTCATTAGATTTTTACCCATCGTTTCTATTTCAGTATGCAAAGCCAAATTCTGGAATTGGATTCCCAGGCGCTCTTGAACTTATTACGCAGGTATGATTCTTTTTATTAAATGAAAAGAATAAAAAGAGATGTTAACAGAATACTAAAGTTCTACTGGACAGTGCAAAGCGAAGGGCCTCAAAATTGCTGTTGCATCTAGTGCTGATCGTATCAAGGTGGATGCAAATTTAGCTGCTGCTGGGTTGCCACTTAAATTGTAAGATGGTGTTTTTTTTGAAGTGCTTGTAACACTGTTAAATTTGATTGATGTTGTGTTTTCATTTGGTGTCTGTATTTACTTTATCCTGGTAGTTGGAACTGCATTCAATCATATTTGTATTCAATTCTAATAACTAATATATATATATATATATATATATATATATATATATATATATATATATATATATATATATATATATATATATATATATATATATATATATATATATATAAAGTACTGTGATGTAATTTGTCAGCTGTTAGGTAGCTCGAAGCACTCCTTTCAATTCTCAAATTTTGTGATGTATCAAAAAACAAATAAATAGATAAATAAAGTGTAAGGGTTACTGAGTTAAATAATAATCTCAGGAACGTTGCATGTTAAGTTGTCACGGACAGCATCTACTTTATCCTTTGTTTTCTTGCAATGGTACTCTCAAAAGTTAGGTAGTAGATACAGGCCTGAAATATCAGATTGGGTTGCATCAATATATAATCCAAGAGAAATGGCTTTTGTTATGGTGAAAGGTCTTGTCACTAGATAAAGGGATACATTAGGATCTTCACATGGATGTAAAAGGCATTTACTTCTGTTTGAATTCTAGGAAATCATGAAGGATGCTCATGAAACCAATGCCAGAACTTACTTTAATTACGGGGTATAAGAGTTGATCCGAGGCCTGACCATATCAAGATTCCATTCATATAACAATAAGACAGGAGCCCTAATGTGCATCAGATATTATATAACGGATTTAAGGTTCCAGTTTATCCAACATTGTTTAGGCATTTGTGGGTTTATGATAAATGTTCATGGCTTTTTACAAACTAAAAAAGATGAAGTAATGCATAAAATATGTAATTTATGTTTAAACATATGACCTTTCTGTGGGATGGCTGGGAACTGATGGTGCAAATGCTAAAAATTTTTGAATTTCTATAGGTGTCAAAGTCACTGCAGATTCTGACCAAGAATGATTGAATTTTACTTGAATGAAGAATCTTCCTTTTTTAGTGTTGTAGTCTGTGTACTCATGTAGTTTATTTGATATGAATCAGGTTTGATGCTATTGTGTCGGCAGATGCGTTTGAGAATCTGAAGCCTGCTCCTGATATTTTTTTAGCTGCATCAGACATACTTAACGTGCCACCTAGTGAGGTATATCTTCCACAGATTTTTGTTGCTGGCTGTTTATTTGTTTTTTTTGCAATGAACTTATGTTTAATAGAGAAGGGACTGCTATAGCTATTGGACATTTTATCTACATATATTTACATTGTTGTGCAACCGTTACCGTGACCGTAGTTTTGCACTTTGAGCACGTCATACCAATTAAGATTACGGTGGGTTCAAGGTTAGGGTTAAGGTTAGGGCCGTTTCAAGATTTGGGTCGCTTTAAAGATTAAGATCCTGAGGCCGGTTCAGAATTGGCATGCGAATTTGGCAATTTTTAAATGAAAATGTTTTAAAGGATATTCCAAAGGGCAGACCGATTCAGAGGCCTATTTAGGTTTCAGGGTCTAAAGTCATGACTGAAGATCGTTTTAGGGATAGGTTCAGTTTAGGATTAGGAGTGCTTTAGGATCAAGGTTGGTTCAGGGTTAGGGACGGTTCCAAACTGTTAGAATTTAAAGCTGAACCGGCATGATTTCTTGACTGAGTGAAAGCTAGTTTGATCCTGGCTTTTTGCTTTAGGGTTGGGTCAGTGCTCGCCCAATATCATCGTCACCTTTAATGATTTCCTCTTTAGTTATTTCTTATGTTCCTTCTATCTTTTTAGTTAGGTGGTCTTCTGCCTTTTCCAATTGGTCGATCCTTCTTTTGCTGGATGGAAGTGCATTTTTTGAAGGATATTTAGTGATTTTAAGAATTGTTAGCTTGTTTCATTTACTGGTTGTTCATCTATGTCAAGTCATGCCCTGAATTGTATGTCCATTCCTTTTTTTCCTAGTGCATTGTAATTGAAGATGCACTTGCGGGATTACAAGCAGCTAATGCCGCCAAAATGAGGTTAGTATATATTCATTGTTCAAATACTTTTTATTTGGCAAATGTTTTGTATTGGCATTCATTATCAGTAACTATAGTCTTTGATACTAGGTACTATATAATCCATATAGAGCGATGATATTCTTCAATTTTCACGATGAACTTGACTTCAGTTGTCACTTCAACGTAAGTTAAATCCCATAATTTTTTGTGTCTATTTTCCGTTAGTTTGATTTGGGACCTTGATGATTGCAGATGTATAGTTGTGACAACAACTCTTTCTGAAGCTGCTCTGGCAACTGAATCTCCATCGTTAATCAGGAAGGATATAGGGAACATTACTCTTGATGATATTATCAGTGGTGGATCTAGCCTCCACAGTATGTAGTTCCTTAGCGTTTCAGAGTGTTGTGAACTGTAAACTTTGGAGCTACCACTTCATCAGTCACCTGTTTAGTGATTTTAGTTTTCATCTGTGGATGATTTTGTCATTTTATCCACAACATTGGGAAAATTTTTAGCCTTATGGATACATGAAAAATTTAATGTTTAACATGAAATTGAGTTTATTAGCAATTTTTTTTATCATGAAATGACCATGTCCCCTGTAAAAGTTTCCCAATATCGACAATATCAAAGGTGTTTCGCAAGAAATTTTGATGTATATATGACATTGCAGATGAGAGGTTGCAGGCATCACCACAAACTGGAGCGGTGTCAAAAGAAGAAGAGAGAAATTCCTTCTCATCTGGAGGGTAAGAGGCCTTAGTCTCAGATAAATTTGGGGTACCTATAGAATTTTGGAAAGGAGATGATGGGAGCGGTAGTTGTTTTGCCACAAGAGTGATATAGCCTAATAGTTTTATTTGTGAACAATGAAACATATCACTTTATGTATAAGCAAAGTGAAAAAAAGCTCTTTTATTAAACATCTCAAATTGCGTTCAAGGGGGATTTTATAATGGGGAATTGTAAAGATGAAGAAAAATATTGAATTACTATTGAACTAAGGCTTTTATGGATCACGAAACCCTTTCATGGGCAGGTTGCAGGTTTCCAGGAGAAATATTCTCAGATATGGCAGTTTAGGGATTTCTGTATCTTGTTTCATCTTTGCCATCTCAAACTGGAAGGTATAACTCTCTTGGCATGGAAAATTCAAAATCATATCAAAGTTACTAAGTTGGTTGCTTTTCTCTATGTTAATGTAACTGTTCAAGTGATCACTTGCATGTAGGGAAAGTTCTATCTGGTATAATTGCTACTTTGTTCTAATTTGTATGTCCATGGAAGTTGTTGTGATCTTGCAGGCAATGCAATATGCATCACCAAAAGCTCTTTGGAATCTTGCATTTGGAGTGAACAACCCAAGTTTTGAAGCAAATGAAGGTGATAAATAATTCTTTTGTAATCATATTAACTTTTATCTTTTCCAATGTGTTTGTTATTCTTGCCTCCAGAAACTTGGATTCTCTTGCCTGTCCTGATGTGCTAAAACATTTATTTTTACCTGTTTCTCCATTGATCTCCCTTGGTTATAGTGATTGCCTTACGTTCTATTTTGGCTTCTTGAGTACATGTTCAAAATAAATGGATTATTTTTCTGCCACTCTCTAATTAGTGCACATCTCTGCTCAAATCTGTGACTGTCCGGCTTTTAGGCCTCAGCCTTCAGCTCATATTAGTATGAATGTTTTGCAACTATACAGTCCTTTTAAAAACCAATGGGGGGCAGAAGATAAGTTTACAATCAAACTGCTTTCAACTATTGTTCACTTAATATTTTTGTTCAAATATGTATTTCTGTGAAATGAGATGTATTTGAGAGCAGAGGGACTATACTTAAGGAATAATTAGTCTATTCCTGTGGGGCATTTTGATTTTTGGCTTATGGGTATGGTTCTTTGTGTAATGGGGAAACAGCTTGGTATTACTGTGTTCTATAAAAGTGGCATTTGTTATCTTCCCATGCTTGTACTCCAATATGACTGTTGAAATTTAGAAAGAAGATTAGGGGTCTCTACTCTCTAATGGCTATTGTAAAATGAATCTTTAGGACTTGTTCCAAGAATTGCAGGCTTTTAGCCAATGCTACTAGTCCTGTTTTTACTGAGTTTGGTCTATCTTTAGCCGAGATTGAAAAAGATATAGCTGTTGATTTAAGTCGTATTGTTTCTTCTATCTGACTGCCTATAGGAGGGTCACAATCTGCAAGGGTACAACAGCTTGTGAATTACATATCTGATGTTGAAAAAAGGTTAGATCTCCCCCTTGATATTTCCGTAGTTAATATGTTGAAAAGATTGATTTAATCAATATTAAGTGACTATCAATGTCATGTTTTTAAAATATTTTTCTTGGTGTTGAATTGCTTATGAATTCATTACTTACAGGGGAAATGCTTTGACTGTGCCCGAATTTCCTTCTAGACTTGATTGGCTTAATTCTGCACCCCTTCAGTTTCGCAGGGTAAGCTGTTTTTACTTGTTCCCAGTTTGAAAATTCTTTCTGATTTTTCAATGCAAATGTGGTAAAACAGGACTAAGTTATGTATTGATTATTGAATTCTGCATGACAGTTGTGTTCGGTTTTCTGATGTTATAGTAGGGTTAATTTGAGTGGCTAAAATTACTCCGTTGTATAGAGACCAAATGTTTGGCGAGAATGCGAGATGGGAAACAGGGACAGACTAGGGTGGAAAAAATGAATGGAGAAGGATAAAAAAAGTAGAAACTTCATGTAAAAAGGCTTTACTCATGAATGACATACATAGTATGTGCCTCTGATTATTATAGAGTTACTCTCTAGCGTGTTGCAAATCACCGGCATTACAAGTCACAAGTCACAACATTGTGACTATAATGTAAACATTTTTGAGCTTCGGCAACTGAACTATTGGCCAATCTTGAAATCATCTGCATTGACCACGAAAATCATTTCCCCGATCGTGACCTCTACCGTGCCAGTATCCTTGATTTTGCACTATGCTCTTTACTAAGTGTTGATTGTCATATGTGAAAGCTTATGGTCTTCTGAAACTAGAAAGCTTATTATCTTTGGTTAGAGGCAAATCTATGGTTGAGTCATATGTTCATTTATGTTTATAAAATCTTTTGCAATGGGATTAGGGCAAATTTGTTTTGGGCAAGTCTCTCTACATTTCACATGTACCTGCACACGATGTTGTAAAAGATATTTAATGATTGTAATTTTCTGTGTCCTAAAATAATTTTACTGTCGGCAGGATCTCAAAGGAAAAGTGGTAGTCTTGGATTTCTGGACCTACTGCTGTATAAATTGTATGCATGTGCTACCTGATCTTGAGTTTTTGGAGAAGAAGTACAAAGATATGCCAGTAAGAATTATTGTCTTACAAGATACTGTTTGTTGTATAGAAAGGAGTTTATGGTTTTGTGACTTTCCCTGCTTACTTGTATGCTATGTCACTTGGGTGTGTGTCCAAGTATTCGATTTGGCTATTTTGTGAAATTTTTCTTGATTTTGGTTCAAAATGAAGTGTCAGAGATTCATACTGATGCCAGCCTGTTGTGGATCCGACATAGTACTTAAGGTAAAATTAGAGTCCTAGTAACAAAGCTTACATGCATGCAGACCGTTTGTTTATGTTTCCTAGTAGTTAGTTTAACTTGTGAACTAATTGTGGCTTTGTTCATGCTTGGTATCGATTATATTTGGTGGTAAATTGTTGATTTGTTGTAAAAAAAAAAAACCTTTTAAGTGCAAGATGCCCCTTAAAGAAAGAGACAATTCCTTGATTTCTCTTATTCAAGTCCCCTGATTGTTCTGGACATTAACAATCAGAATTCCGAAGCTGGATGGTGATATTTGCTTTCATCAGCAGGTATACATCATTGTTTTTTTTGATATATTTGATTGCTTTTGCTCCTGCAGTTCACTGTTGTTGGAGTACATTCAGCTAAATTTGACAACGAAAAAGACTTGGAAGCTATTCGCAATGCAGTTCTGAGATATGGAATTACTCACCCGGTATGTTAAGTATTGCTTTGAGTAAAATAAAGTTTTTACTTATACTTCTCGATTTCTTACAAGTGAAACAATACATTGATCTAGAACTGGTGATTTTCATTTTGTAATACGAATGTTATTTGCTAACTCAAAGTATATATAATTTTGTGAACTAACTCATCCTCTAGTTTTCTAGTTCATTGAGTACTTCATATCTTAATAATCTTAGCCTATATTTGGCGGTATGCCAAATGAATCACTCTCGTCACCGCATCACCGTGTCTTTACTGCATTTTTGCACTATGCTTATGACTAAAGCTTTGACCATAGCTTGATAGCATAGTAGCAGTTGGTTTTATAATTGTTTCATGTATGTCCCAAATCTATCTTTTTGGTCCTTGTGTAAGTTTGGTGAATTTTTCGTCTTATGTGAATGCAGGTAGTAAATGATGGAGATATGTTTTTATGGCGTGAGCTAGGGGTTAATTCATGGCCAACTTTTGCTATTGTTGGACCTAATGGTAGGCTTCTAGGGCAAATATCTGGAGAGGGTCGCCGAAAGGTATCACCATAGTTATTGTTGCCGACATCATTTATGTTATTTCTTTTATTTTACTATCAAAAACCTCATGATTTCTTTCCAATGGGATTTGGAACTCTTGTGCTTCACATGGCTGCTATTTGCTTAAAATATGAACTTGAAACTGATAACTTGGTTGCTCTACAAGGATGGTGCTTAGAACTTAATAGGTGGTTTCAATTGACTCACTGTAAAATCATTTGAATTAGTTCATATGCTTGATTGGAAAAGTTCCGAGGATTAACCAGTGATGATTGATCTTCTAGTTAATCATGAAGGGGTTACAATTTGATCCTAGATTTTATCTGGGGCTTGGTGATATGTTATGATGGAAGACAATTTGCAAGTGAAAACCGAGTGTAAATCAATGGACACAAAATAAACAATGCAAGAACACAAAGTTAATTAATGGGGTATCTTGGATACCTCTTCCAAGACCCTCTTTGTGCACCTTCTTGCCTTGTTCAAGACACTCTATATGCACCTCATCAATGAACTCATGTAGTGTTCCAAACCTCAACCTGCCATACTTCCTTGCACTCCCAACTTCCTTCTCCAGTGTTCAAGCCATAGAATGGGCTATGAGATGAACAAAATCATCTCCTAAGCTAAGAGAGCTGACACTTGCACTGACACTTAGCTCTTGATTGTCAACATCTGGAAAAAGGTTGAAGTATTTCTCTTTGTTGATGTTAGGTTTGTAAGGAAGTATAATGGAGACTTAATCTGTAGACTTGGAGTGGTGAGGCCCTGTCTTCAAACAATTTGTGCTTTTGGCCACTATAATACTAGACATTTACATTTTTTCATGAGTCATGACAGCTAAATGAAACTCCATAAATCATTAAGCCTTGCATGTTTTAGAATTTCAAGCATGCGTACATATGTTCAACTGTCAAATATTTACATTGCGAAAAAATCAACTATTTGAATGAATCATAATTGTGTGCTTTAGTGTTAAATCCTTTGTTATGTATCATACATTTCATTTTTTCCATGGCTTTCTTTTTTTCCTTGTTCCAATTCATGATTCTTTTAGTCCAAGTCATAATTTCTTTTAGTACACCCTCCATTATCTTAGATGCAAAGACTAATGGCCTGCATGGTAAATGTCCCTTTTCAGGCTACTATTATTGCTGGGCATTGGGAGGGTAACCAAATTCAAGCTTTTTCTTGTCAATTTGGTATCGCCATTACATTGTTCACAAATCTATTTTCTGAAAGACTTGATGGCGAGACCTGACTTCTACGGAGTCCTAGTCCTGAACTATACAAGTTGTTATCTGTGCTAATATGATATCTCTAAACTCATTTACCTTGAAGATCTCATCTATCATCATTTATGCTTATAATTATCATTAATAATGTTGCTTATATAATAGTAAGAACGTGGATATAAATATTCCACTCTCTTATTCTCGTTTATCCCATGGAACATTTGGTATGATCTACTCATATTTGGCTCTTAGTGCATATGGTCATGTTCGTACGCTATTGTTGGACCTTCGCTTTTAGTTTTATTAGGTCAGATGGTCATTCTGATGTAAAATGCATGTCTATAATCTTGAAAAGATTTTCAGAATTTTAGTACATGTAAATTGTCTTACATTGTTGCAGTAGTGATTTCAGCATAATCCTTGGTTCTCTGGCTTCAGGATCTTGATGATGTTGTGGGAGCTGCACTTCTATACTATGGTGAAAGGAAGATGTTAGATAACACACCCCTTCCTCTGCGCTTAGAAAGAGATAATGATCCCCGATTACTTACCTCTCCTTTGAAGTTTCCGGGAAAACTAGCTGTGGATGTGCTGAATAATAGGCTGTTCATTTCAGACAGTAACCACAATCGTATTGTTAGTTCTCTTTTCTTCCTTCCTCTTGTTTCCTTCTTTATGATGCACAAATTCAAGTAAAATTTGTAAAAAAAACAAGGGGGTGGGACTAGAGGAGAGACTGCTAATGTTGTGTATGGAGTGGATGGTTGTGTGTGCGCATTGCAGTGAATTTAGATAATTCTATCCATGACAACACTTACCAGTAACTTAAATCTTTTTTTTTTTTTTTTGTAGAACCCTCTTTATGCAATATTTTAAACAATATTTTCCCTCAAAATTTATAATTCTCTTTAGAGTATTATGGCTATACTAATTTATTTTTAATTAACACCTGCTTTTTCATCCGTCCTTAGCGGTTTTGATTTCATGTAAGAGATCGAAAGTTCAAGGGTGTTACAAAACCTTATACCTTTGTTGCCATGCTCATGAGTATGGCAAGCGGTGCAATTAAATAAAAAAGTGTATTCTAATCATCTTTCAATTCATAAGAACATGTAAAACTCCGTCAACTTTTATTTCATCTTCACTACAATCCCAATTGTATGAAGTTGAAAAAACAATATATAATTAAGCAACTGATTTTTTTTTTGAAGGGTAGCACATTGTCACGAGTAAAGCTTTTAAACCCTAAATCTCGGGAAGATTGGGATTCTAGAAGAGATTAGAATACTTCAAAAATGTCTAGAATGTTCTAGAAGAATCTAGAAGAAATGTAGAGAATTCTAAAGTTACGAGTTTAAAAAGGCTTGCCTATTAATAGGCACCCATGTCATTTGTACAAACTATCTTGGAAAAGCCTTGTAAAGTTCTCTTAAGTAATACATACGAAGTATTCACTTATACACTTTTTCTCCTCTTTGCTAGTATTCTTTCCAACACCTAACCCACAAAAAGCTTTAGTACATAGTCACTAATGTTTCCCACTTAGCTTCGCTTGGCTTGATTTTTCTTACGATGGGAGTGTAAGCAAGTAGCTTGCGTATTAAGACTAGGGAAAAGTCTACACGTAACAACATGCCACTTCACAGGGAAAAGTCTACACGTGTCAAACTTTGGGAACTTGATATGTCAACTGACAAGAGTAGTTTATCGACCATGCCGGTATGGATTAAACTCCCAAAACTGAAAGTGGAGTACTAGGGTACAGGGAGTCTAAGCAAGATAGCTGGGTTAGTGGGGAAAGTCATAAAACTGGATAATGCCACAAGACAAAAAGCTAGGCTAAGGTATGCCCGAGGAAATTCGTTTCACAAATGTGTAGGATGAATTGATTACTCAATAGGTGATCTACGAATGGAAACCAATTCTTTGCAGTAGGTGTCATAAACTGGGCCATGATGATCGAGAATGTGGAATGGCTCTAAACAAAGAAAAAGCCCCTAAAGGTGATACGAGGCAACAGAAAGACAAGGACGACTTCCAAAAGGTTGTGAGGAAACAATACATGGTGAAGCAGAAACAACCAACCCAACAAAAGATAAATACCCCAAATTCTAAACAACACACAGGGGACACCCCAGTCTGTGGAACCAAAACTCAAACGCGAAGCCCTAGAAAGGACTTGCATCTAGATGAGGTCACTTCACCGAACCCCTTTGCTGCTCTCGCAACACAGACTGACAATGAGACCATTGGAGAGGACACTAATACCACAGAAATTCCAATAAAAGCGTTGGGGGCTTACCCCATCGATAACAATGAATAGCATCCTTGGAACGTGAGAGGACTCAACAAGGCCCATGAACAATTAGAATTGGCACGGTTTATCTCTAGCCATAATATGAGCCTGTTCAGTCTTCTCGAAACTAAGGTCAAGAGGCAAGGTCTAGGCGCTCTTTACCAACGTTTATGCCCCTCATGGTGCTTCACCCATAACTTAGCATATTATAAAGGGGGTCGAATCATTGTTAAATGGAAAAGTGATGAACTTAGAGTGGATATCAAGCAGTGCGGTAGCGAACTCATCCATATGGAAGTAACCCTAATAAAGAGAGACAAGTTCCACTGTACCTTGTTTATGGAGCTACTGAGAAGAGAGGAAGAGAAGACCTCTTTGTACACCTTACCAACATCAAAAATGAAGTTGATGGCTCGTGGATCGTAATGGGGGATTTTAACTGTATAGCCAACTTGGATGAAAGAATAGGTCAGAGACCGCGCTCGCATGAGGTGGAACCCCTACGGAGATGTATGGAAACTTGTGACTTACATGACATGAAAAGTACTGGGCGCTTCTTTACATGGTCCAACAAACAGGAGGGAGTGTCTAGAGTATTGAGCAAGATTGATAGGGTTATGAGCAACCAACTCTGGGATGACACCTTCCCCACGCCTGAAGCTGTATTCTTACCTGAGGGAGACTTTGATCACACCCCGATGCTTGTTCAGTTCTTCAAGCAACATCAAAGAAATAAACCGTTCAAATTCTTCAACCACTGGGGGAAAAGGGAGAACTTCCTTAGCCTCATACAGGGGATATGGAACTACCCAGCCCATGGCCCAAAGAGCTTTCTAATCACCCAAAAGCTTAAACGAGTGAAGCAGCTTTGCAGAGACAAGTTCAAGAAGGATGAGCATGCCCATGTTGTTGAAGCTGAAGCCAATCTCCTCTGTGCCCAGCAAGAGGTTCACGCACATCCGACTAATATCCACATCATTAACCTAGAAGGTCAAATGGATGATCTTCTCAAGAAAGCCAAGGAAGAAAGGGACTCAACCCTCCATCAAAAGGCAAAAATTGCATGGCTCACCATGGGAGATGAGAACACCAAGTACTTTCATCATTCCCATATGGAGTATACCTGAGGATAAAGCTCCCGGAATCGATGGCTTCAACAATAGTTTCTACAAGGCAGCCTGACCGATAATTGGTTCTGATGTAGTGCCATCATCAGCAGTAGACTCAAGCTGGTTCTTGTGAAGGCCGTAGCATCCTACATAATATATTACTTTGCCAGGATATTGTGAAGCATTATGGGAGGAATCACTGCTTGCCTAGCTGCCTTCTTAAAATGGACCTCAGGAAGGCCTATGATACTCTAAATTGGGGGTTTTTGAAAGACATGATGGTTGCTCTCAACTTCCCGCTCCAGTTCGTCAAGACCATCATGAGTTGTGTCACCTCTACTCAATACTCCTTGATCCTGAATGGCGCTCCACTTGAAACCTTCTCTGCGAAGCGAGGGGTTAGGCAGGGTGACCTCATGTCCCCCCTTCTTTTTGTCATTTCCATGGAATACCTCTATAGGATTCTTAATACAGCAGGGGAATCTGAGGATTTTAGCTTCCACCCTCGTTGCTCCAAGCTCAGACTAAACCACCTGACGTTCGCAGGCGACCTGATGGTGTTCTGCAAAGGGGATATGCCTTCAATTACGACCCTAATCCAAGGGATGGAATCCTTCTCCTCCAGCTCTGGGCTTTTTGCCAACAACACCAAATCCGGGATATACTTAGCTGGAGTCAGTGATGAGTTTCGAGAGTTTGCGGCCAACAACCTGGACTTCTCCTTTGAGAGCCTCCCTGTTTAGTACTTAGGCATGCCCCTCACCTCGAAGCACTACTCAACAGCTGATTGCGAATACCTTGTAGACAAAATGACAGCCCGAATTAGGACATGGCATGCAAGGAACCTCTCTTATTTAGCTCGCCTACAATTGGTTAACTCGGTTCTCATGAGCATCTCTAATTACTGGAGCCAGACCATTGTCCTCCCGAAGAGAACGCTTAGATTAACGCCGTTTGCAGAGCTTACCTTTGGCAAGGCGAAGCAGAGTCTAGAGCCCCAGGCAACTTGAATTGGGAAAAAGTGTGCAAGCCCAAAAAAGAAGGCGGGCTCGGAATAAGAAACTTAGAACTTTGGAACCTCGCAGCGATAGGTAAAATAGCTTGGCATATTAGTACGATGCAAGAATCCCTCTGGTAAAGTGGATGCATGAGGTCTATATGAAAGGAGGCAACTGGATTTTGTTCAATGCCCCCATCACCGCAAGCTGGGTGGTAAAAAAGCTCTACACTGTGAAAGAAAAACTTAGCAGATGGATGGGAAAACCACAATACTCCATAGCTGAGGTATACAAAGAATTAATGAGTACAGCCGGAAAAGTAGCTTGGTCTAGGTTCGTGTGGATTAGAGCAGCAATTCCTAGAAGTTGCTTCGTGGCTTGGCTGGCATATCATGAGAGGCTTAAAACAAAACAGAGACTCCTGAGTACAGGCGTCGTGGACAATGACCTATGTCCCACATGCGGTACTGAACTAGAGACGACAAAACACCTATTTTTCAGATGTAAATTCAGTCACCAATGCCCTGGAATATCAACAACCTGAAAGACCTACTTCGGAAATGCAGACTACCCAGAACAAAAATGAGACTAGTGGAGGCCATCTTCTGCAACCTTGTGTATACCATCTGGGCTGTGAGAAATGAAGCGGTTTGGAAAAAGAGTTATGACCGTGAGAAGGGTCGTTGAATCCCTAAAACTGGACTCCCAGATCAGATTCAAGATGTTAACTTTGAACAGGTCAACCTCAACTTGGCTTCGAAACCTCTAATCCTTAGCTTGTGGTCCTGTTAGGCTTTTTGTTTGCGGCTAGCACTTATTTTTTGGCATTTCCTTATGTAACGCCGTATGTGGCTCTTTTCTGTTTTTGAGATATCCCAGAATCTCCTGTGCACATGAAGAGTGAGGATGAGAAACTCTTCCTAGAAGGTGGGCTCATCTTTCACACTGATGCAATCTCTTGTCTTGGGTGCTCGTTAACCCTGGCTGTACATGTTTACGTTTTGGTGTTTAATAGAAAAACGTTTGGCAAAAAAAAAATTAAAAAATAAAAATAAAAATAAAAATAAAAATAAAAATAAAAATAAAAATAAAAATAAAAATAAAAATAAAAATAAAAATAAAAATAAAAATAAAAATAAAAATAAAAATAAAAATAAAAATAAAAATAAAAATAAAAATAAAAATAAAAATAAAAATAAAAATAAAAATAAAAATAAAAATAAAAATAAAAATAAAAATAAAAATAAAAATAAAAATAAAAATAAAAATAAAAATAAAAATAAAAATAAAAATAAAAATAAAAATAAAAATAAAAATAAAAATAAAAATAAAAATAAAAATAAAAATAAAAATAAAAATAAAAATAAAAATAAAAATAAAAATAAAAATAAAAATAAAAATAAAAATAAAAATAAAAATAAAAATAAAAATAAAAATAAAAATAAAAATAAAAATAAAAATAAAAATAAAAATAATAATAATAATAATAATAATAATAATAATAATAATAATAATAATAATAATAATAATAATAATAATAATAATAATAATAATAATAATAATAATAATAATAATAATAATAATAATAATAATAATAATAATAATAATAATAATAATAATAATAATAATAATAATAATAATAATAATAATAATAATAATAATAATAATAATAATAATAATAATAATAATAATAATAATAATAATAATAATAATAATAATAATAATAATAATAATAATAATAATAATAATAATAATAATAATAATAATAATAATAATAATAATAATAATAATAATAATAATAATAATAATAATAATAATAATAATAATAATAATAATAATAATAATAATAATAATAATAATAATAATAATAATAATAATAATAATAATAATAATAATAATAATAATAATAATAATAATAATAATAATAATAATAATAATAATAATAATAATAATAATAATAATAATAATAATAATAATAATAATAATAATAATAATAATAATAATAATAATAATAATAATAATAATAATAATAATAATAATAATAATAATAATAATAATAATAATAATAATAATAATAATAATAATAATAATAATAATAATAATAATAATAATAATAATAATAATAATAATAATAATAATAATAATAATAATAATAATAATAATAATAATAATAATAATAATAATAATAATAATAATAATAATAATAATAATAATAATAATAATAATAATAATAATAATAATAATAATAATAATAATAATAATAATAATAATAATAATAATAATAATAATAATAATAATAATAATAATAATAATAATAATAATAATAATAATAATAATAATAATAATAATAATAATAATAATAATAATAATAATAATAATAATAATAATAATAATAATAATAATAATAATAATAATAATAATAATAATAATAATAATAATAATAATAATAATAATAATAATAATAATAATAATAATAATAATAATAATAATAATAATTTGTAGATATAAAACTAAGGATAGTAAGTGAAGGAGAGTTAAAGTTTACAATTTGTAATTATTTGTAATTAGTTTATGTATTTATTTCCTTAATTATTTTTTTTTCTCCAAAACTGTATACTAGAGCAAAAACTGTTCTTTATCTTAAAGAATCGTTGGGCATATTTCTTAAAATATGCGATAGCATATCAACCAAAAATCAATGTTTATAAAGATTTGTCAAGTAGCAATATATTTTTTAACAACGAAGTCCAAAAAAAAAAGTGATTTTTAGCTTAGCTAATAATTTAATTAATATTGTTTTTTAAGTTTTAAAATATAAGACATGATATCATATATAATAATGTTTATCTAAAAATTTGCAACTAGATTCATGAATGATGAAAGAAAGGTGTTTTTGATGAACAAGTTTAATAAAGGGCAAAAAAAAAATATAGAAACATACCAAATTGAATATATTATGCTATGAAATAAAGTGATACTTTTTAGCTTACTGAATTTTATTATTTGAGATATCATATTCGATATATATTGTATTTAAAGCCACTATAATAATTGACAATTTGATAAACAACAAATCACTTCCACAAGATTGGGAATGCACATACTACAAATTATTGAAGATGATCTATTTTCACGCCTAACTTTGAAAAATGTTAAAATCTCATCCAAGGCAAGTGTCGAAGAATTTCAAGCTCTTCGAAATGTCCAACTTTTAGCTTGTTTTTCAGTTTGCCATAGATTCCGCCGATCACACTGAAAAAAATGAAAGGAAAATAAAAACAATTTAGAAAAAGTTAGGCAAATACTCCAATATTTTCTGATTGAAATTTTCTTTGAAAAGCTAGAATTCTGTTTCATGTTAATTTGTATATTCTTGGTTTTAAAAAAGCCATTAGTGTTCAAATAGCTATGAATGTTCAATTAGTTGTTTTTTCATTTGAATAGTGCCTCGGCTTGATTTATTCGGGTATCCTGATAAATCGGGTTGGGACACCGGGTACCCGATTATATTTGTAGCGTTTTCTGACTGAACTTATAGCAGTTCTCACTTGTTGTCCAGGATTGTTGAATGATGTTGTAGCACTTCTCACTTTCTTACATTTAAGTACCTCTGAGTAACTTATTTCATTTCAATACATGAATAACAATATTGTAATTAGCTTTTTAAAGTAAATTTATAAGTGAAAATAACATAAGTTATGAGACAGCTTGATTTTGTTGGGAGAAAACCAAAAATCAAGTAGTGGCGCAGAAGATGCCAATGCTCCAATTGCTAACAAAGGGTATCGAACTGAAAGTCTGAAACCAGGCAGCTAACACTGGATCAAAGATGTTAGATTCAATAATTATTATACATGATCTATTAATTGATAAGAACGGTTATTAATTGATAAGGAGAGTGAAAGTGAAAATGGGTATAAGGAAGTCAGAAAGAGGAAGGAAATGGTGAGATTAGTCACAAATTACACTACAATATACTTAAAACTCTAAATAAAATTTTTCTCTAGCGGGTCAACGGGTACCCGTTGTAATTTAGTTTGCGGCCCATGACCCGACCCGGAACTTGTAGTTTTTTCAAAAAAATGACCCCGCCATTTAAGATGCGGGTCGGCTATTTTTGAACAGGCCTAAATGGGATAGTAGTGAAAATATAGTAAAAGTAAGTTGATGAAGTCTTTCATGTTATTGTCGAATTGAAAGATGATAAGAATACACTTTTTTCTTTGTTGCACTGCCTACATATAACTGTCGAGGTGTTCATTTGGGTCATTAGATTGATTTCGGATTAAGTGTTTCATGTTAATTTGTATATTCTTGATTAAAAAAAATCATAGTGTTCAAATAGCTATAGATGTTCAATTAGTTGTTTTTTCATTTGGATAGTTAAAAAAATCATTAATTCAAACCCAACGACGGATGTGCGTAATAAGTAAGGGTGAATGTACTACCCTTCAAAAAAAATCAGTTGTTGAACTATATAGTGTTTTCTCTACTTCATACAATTCGGATAGTAGTAAAAATATAATAAAACTAGATTAGTCTTTCATGTTACTGTCGAATTGTAAGATGATAAGAATACACTTTTATTTTAGTGCACTGTCTGCATATCACTGTCAAGGAGTTTATTCGGGTCATCGGTTCGAAATCGGGTTAGGTGTTTCGGATCGGTTCGAAATCGGGTTTTGTGTCCATATTTTTTTTTACATAATTGTAAATTATTTTTGAAGTCCGGTCAAATCGGGTTCAGTTACAAGGTCGGTAAATTTCGTAGGTCTTTTTTGAAAACCTCTGTCATATATGAAAACAGAGGTATAAGGTTTTGTAACACCCTTGAATTTCCGATCTCCTACATGAAATCAAAACCGCAAAGAATGGAAGAAAACTTAGGTGTTTGTTAAAAATAAATTAGTATAACCATAATACTTCAAAGAGAATTATAAATTGTGAGGGAAAAATATTGTTTAAAGTATCCCCGTTGGTTTGCACCACTTCGTCTCGGTCATCGTCCCTCTGAATGGTTCTCCAGTCTCACATTCTGTCTCTTTTGGGACTTATCAGTTATCCCACTGCTTATATTGTTTAAAGTATCCCGCTGGATAAGATCTTCAATGTTGATACAATAAGAACTCACAATGTGCTATTGAATCATTCTCCACCTTCTTTTTGCGAGCAGCTCTTTTCCAGTGGGCCTCGTTTTTTGTAGCTGGTAAATATTGGCCCTGGACTCTCTCAGTGGGGTGTATTCCAAGAAATTCTAGAGCTCTAGGAAGTTTGGATCTTCTCTGTGTACCGGCTTCCTCCAATCACCCTGATTATTGTTGTTTTTGCTCTTTCCCTTCTCTAGGTCCTTCCTCCTTGACTCTTCTATAGGCCGCCTGTAGTACTTTTGAAGTCTTCCACGTCCACATGGGACAGGGCATATTCTCTTACTTCCTTCATGGTCTTCAGGTAAGACCATTGATTACTGAACTTCAGGGCCTTGCTTGTTAGCTTGTTTGTGTTCAGTCTTGTTTTAAGGCAAAGGTCAGAATTCTCTTCCGAGTTCAGCATCTGCGTTCAGTAACTTACATTGCTTTTTTTCTTTTTTTTCTTTTTTTTTTCTGTAGAACCCACTTTATGCAATATGAATCATTGAATGAATGTAAAGACGTATGAACCTTTTTCAAAATTGTGTAACAATTTATAAAATCATTGATTATACATTTTTCATAAAATGTATACAACCCAAGATGGCTAGTGTGTAACAATACAGTAGGTACGCTGGAGGCCATTTGTAATGATATTACAACTTTAATGTAACATGGGAACATGTACTTGTGGCAGCCGAGTGAGATGATAGAAGTATGGAACTTTTGGACTCTTACACGGGAAGCCATTTAAGCGAAATTCTTAGTGTGCGTTTCCCATTTATGGTCATCCTTTGCTTCTTTATGTCGTCGTGAGTGGGTTTTGTGTGTTTAGCTGACCAGTTCATATATTTACCACAATATGCTACAGCCAATCAACATGCAAAAAAACTTGAATCCTCATGCTTGCATAGATTAAATATTTTCTGAGTTCAGTATGCACTATGCAGACCTTTGTCCAATTAAGAATTTGGTATTATAATTTTGTTTTCACTTTTCTCATACTGCAGGTTGTCACTGATTTGGATGGGAACTATATTACACAAATAGGAAGCTCCGGAGAGGAGGGTTTACGTGATGGTAGTTTTGATAATGCCACTTTCAATAGACCTCAGGTAAATATTAGGTACTTTTGGATGGGAACTATTCTATCTCTGTTAGACAGTTGAGAAACTTCTCATGTCTGAATTGTAATTGTAGCTCTCAGCTGTTTTCCAATTCATAATTTGTATGAGTGTGTTATTGTAGGGCCTTGCATACAATGCAAAAAGAAATGTTCTTTATGTTGCAGATACTGAAAACCATGCTTTGAGGTGTGTTACATCTCAAACATATCATTCTTGATTCTGCAGTTCGATAGCAAGTTTTCTATCATTTCGATCATTATTCATTATTGCTTCCTTTGATTCACGTTTCCAAATTTTGGTTTTAAGTGATAGCAAAATGTAGTTCCCTCTGTATTTTCAAGTAATTAATTTTGAAACCTAAAAGTAGCAGAATTTGTTATTTTTGTTTATCTGTAGATTCTAGTTAGGGGAAAGATCATTTAGCATTTGACATTCAATGTGACATCAGTAAAGCTATAATAGTATCTTCTTTTCTCACTACCATGTAGTCATATATAAATCTTCTAATATGTTGCCTAGCTATAAGTTGTGTTATTTGTTTGGTAAAGAGTACCTGCTGGCACCATTTTTCTTATTAGTTTTGTTGCTATGTACCCATTTCTCTCCAATCCTCGTCATTCCTGTAGTCCATGGGAAACTTATTTATTCCTCTCTTATGTTTTGACCTTTGGATCTGGTGTATGGAAGCATCATATGCCCTTTGAAAATACAACCCTATACTAATCCTATAGTCCTATGTGCCCTACATGCTCCCTGAGTCTATACTCCGAGGGAGCAGTGGTATAGCATGATGTTCCTGTCGTTTAACTATCCAAAACTAACAAAATTTCTTGTTATGGGCTATGTGAGTATATAGCTTGAACTCATTTATGTGTCCAAGTGTCTCAACCATTCAGATATGTGTCTAATTATAGGATCCTGCTATTCCCCCCCTATTTTTGATGTTTCTTTGACTTTTTAGGGAGATCGATTTTGTCAACGAGATGGTTCGCACCCTTGCTGGCAATGGAACAAAGGGCTCAGATTATAAAGGGGGAGGAAGAGGAACCTCTCAGGTACGTCTGGGGAGACTGGAAGTCTTTTCCCTTATGCGTACGGATTATTTTTCAGATAAATTGTCTACTTTTAGTTAAGTTTAAATGAATCCCTTGAATATCTGGCTGTTTACAAGCTTTGGGCATTTGACTCCAGCTCCTCAATTCTCCATGGGATGTCTGTTTTGACCCTGTTAGTGAGACAGTTTATATAGCAATGGCTGGCCAGCATCAGATTTGGCAACACAATCTTTCAGATGAAACCACAAAAGCTTTTAGTGGTGATGGTTATGAAAGAAATTTGAATGGCTCAAGGTAATATTATGTCCCTTTTGTGGATGTGATTTCGCTATCAATTATAGCTACTTGTGATTCTTAAGTCTTCTTTATCAGTAGCATGTCTCTATGTAGTCAAGTATATAAAACTGTATGCCTCTTTGACATCACCATTGTGCTTTGCCTGTCTCGTTTTTAAAGTAATGATATGATGAAAACATGAAGTTGATATTAATGGAATTAAACAGAAATTACAGATGATTAAGTGCCGTTGTAAAGGCCAGAATCTCCCCTGATTAGCTGAATGCTCTTACAAACACGCTGAATAATAATCTGATGTACTCTTTCTATTCTCCCTATCTATAACAATGTCACATTTTCATCTTACTTTCTTCTTTTACTGACTAGCTTCTTTTGCAAGCTACTAATAGCAAACTGTTACTAAAATATACCCTCCATATCGGTGCATTACAGCCTCTTTGACATCACTGCTGTAGTGTTTGTGCTTTGCCTTGTTAGCTGCTAGTCATTTAGAGCAAAGTGATTTATATGGTCATTATTTATTTCCTTTGTTTATCTCGTTTCTGTTCATGAGTAGTAATCAATTGGTAATTAATTAAGTAGGATTATCTTTTGTTTCTGAGTTGCTAGAGCAATTTTCTTCCTTTTGAACATTTATTTAGATTCTGACATTTGCCTAAGATCGGTCATCATACTCTGAAGACTATTGCTTATTATAGTTCTTTTTTCAAATAGCCCTACAACCACATCATTTGCACAACCTTCTGGAATGTCTTTGTCTGCAGGTAATGTCAAAATGCATTCGCAATTCTTATAATATGTTTATTGATACAGCAACTATTTGGGTGCCAGTGTCCCAGTACCTTAGTCTGGTTTGTGATGTATAGATTTGAAGGAGGTGTATATTGCTGATAGTGAAAGTAGCTCTATACGAGCTCTTGATCTCAAGACAGGCGGATCAAGGTTGCTGGCTGGAGGTGATCCTTTATTCTCTGACAATTTGTTCAAGGTATCTATATTTTCTTGTTCATTCTAATTTTTAAAATTTGGTAGGTTTGTGAATGAGCTGCATGAAGATAGGCATGTTCTGTAATTAGATCTATAACTGCTAGACTTCTAAGTTTTAACTTTGCTGCTTCTATTTCAGTTCGGTGACCATGATGGAATTGGTGCTGAAGTACTTCTTCAACATCCATTAGGTGTCTGTATTGGACAAGATGGTCAAGTTTATATTGCAGATTCTTATAACCACAAGGTATTTGAGACTAGTTGAAATAAATTTGTAATTTCTAATAAGTGAAGTTTCTTGCTAACCACAGCACACTTCCTGTTTCTACCTAGTTGCGTTCTTTGATCAACTCTTGTGATTGCTTATGTCAAAGAAACAAAGGAAGTGTGCTTCTTAGCTAGTTTATTTATAACAGGAAACTTCTATTTAGGTTTTGATGAAAATTTATGAAATAGAGCTTAAAGTTTCATGTAATCATACCTTGTAATCAGATAAAGAGGCTTGATCCATTGAATAAACGAGTCATTACCATTGCTGGGTCTGGAAAAGCTGGTTTCAAGGATGGTAAATCTCTATCGGCTCAGGTGAGATGTCTGTTTGCAAAATGGCAAAGTGGAAGTTGTTAAAAGTTTATTATGTTCATTGCTCACTTGAAAATATGCTGCTGAATTGCTCCATTAATTTTATTATTGAAAACCGATTGCTGTCTTATCTGCGGGTGACCCCAAGATATTTTTTGTCAATTCTTTTTGATTCCTCTAGTTTAAATCAGCTTCCATCTGATCTTTTCCCATTTTGTGGATTCTTTGTTGGTTTGTAGAAATCCTTTCGTAGGAGTTATATGGGTAATAATTGGTTCTGGAACCGTGGACAATACACATATGGTTGTAAAGGTTGCTGTCTAACGTTATTTGTGTCGAAATCCTGAACTTTAGTTGTCTCATTTGTCAGAGGAACGAAAAGGGTGAAATGGTATTAAGAACTAGCTGATGTTTGGAGCTATGATCATTTGGGTTAGAAGTGGAATCCCAAATACTAATTAAGTGCATATATTTTCCTGTTTGCAGCTTTCAGAACCATCAGGGGTTGTTGAAGCAGGATTGGGTAAGGCTCTTTTCCTTCTACACTTGTGTCTTGTTCTTGTAGTCATTAGACATATTACATTTTATGATTTACCCTCAAATAGTCCTTTTGCACACAGCCATTTTCCTCTTAATGATTAATTCATCTGTGCAAGTTTGAACCTTTAGATGAAGGCACTTAGCATGTCAACTTACTATCTGTTATAACCTTTTTGACTCATGAGGTATCTGACAATGCTTGTCTCACTAGTCATTATCATGCAATGATCAGTAACATACATGCTCATCCTTCAACCATCAAATGATAGATACAATATTTAAACCTCAGATAACCATAATTTCATGCTGTATGCCTTTTAGTTTAGTACTGTCCGTTTGACAGAGTTATATTGCTGTAATTACAGGAAGACTTTTGATAGCCGATACCAACAACAGTGTAATCCGATATATAGATTTAAGCCAAAGCGAACCTGAGCTTTTTACATTGGAGTTGAAGGGTGTTCAACCTCCTGCTCCAAGGACCAAAACTATGAAACGTCTAAAGAAGCGGCTATCAGCTGATACACAGATTGTCATGGTGAATGGTGGTTCATCAAAAGAGGGCAATTTGTACCTTAGGATATCAGTACCTGAAGGGTACCATTTTTCAAAGGTCTCTCTCTCTCTCTCAATCACTCAGTAACACAAATGTCTACACTTGCACTTGCACTCACACTCGCACTTGCACTCGCATTCATACGCAAACACGTGTTTAGTTTACACGCACAAAATGCCAGTCCTACTCATTTGTCGTGTCACTGTTTTATATTTGCTATGGTTCCTTTTTGAGCTCTCTTTTTTTGGCTACATACCTTATCAGCCCATTGAACCTTTGGTATCAAATGGTGGAAACAGTATTGAAAATTTGACGTAGTTGGCAAGGAAAATCACTTGAGAAGGTATATGATCATGCGTAACCTACTATAGTCGATTTTTTCTTCACAAAATATATTGCCGTCTATTACCACTTGGGAGAGTGGTAATTAGATGGTTAAAGAAAATTATAACGATAAGCGCACATTTGTCGATGAGAACTTTATTACCATGGGAATGTTATAACACATTGCATGAAACTTAACATTAAAACTCATTTCTGATATCACCATTCTTGACCGAGTACCAAATGGGGCTAATTGAGCTCTTTCTATCAACTCTTTTTCTTTCATTAAAAGTGTGTGAAAGGCAATGTTGCGTTGTATAAGGATTGCAGGAGCATACATATAACTAGGGGTGTTCATAAAAAACCGACCCGTTGACCCGCCGACCCGCATCCTTAATGGCGGGTCATTTTATGAAATAATTAAAAAGTTACAGGTCAGGTACCCGACCCGTCTTAACCGGATCGGGTCATGGGCCACAAAATAAATTGAGTTGGGTACCTGTGACCCGGAATATAGAGGCTAAATTAAAAAAAAATATTTTTCTACCCAAAATGTCGACCTAGGCACCTAGCCAATCCTAATTTTTTTTATAAAAATCTTTTAGTAAACCACTACCCTCCTCAATTCATTATTTATGATTCTCAAATCCTTTTCCTGTAGCCAAACATAAAGAATTCATGGCAACCCTGAAAGTGAATTGTTGTTTATTGCTGTTCAAATTGAAGTATCATTCTTAACTCCAACTAGAATTGCAGTAAACAAATAAACCTATTCCAACTAAGAACAAATCCCAAAATGTTGAGTAGTTGAACAATTTTTGTAGAAAGTTCAAGAGAAATTGAACTGAACCAGCATAAGAGAGAATAAAAGACTTTTCAAATAATACAACTGCTTAAGTCTTGTTGTGTAAACCAAAAGTGTTCTTGAAATAAAATCGGGTACATGATGTCCCGACCCGATTTATCCAGGTACCCGGATCAATCGGGCCAGGACATGGGCCACCAAAACAAGTACCTGCTGACTAAGCCGGGTACCCGATCATGAACACTCCTACATATAACATGTCATATCTGATACACTATATATGGGTTGCATCATGCAGGAAGCTCGTAGTAAATTCAATGTAGAATCACAGCCAGATAATGCCGTAATTTTTGAACCCATGGATGGGAATCTCAGCGAAGGATCTGCCATGCTTCATTTCAAGAGATTTATCCCTTCAGCTTCTTTGGGAAGAATAAATTGCAAGGCATGCTTCTTTCTACTCCTGATCTATTGCTCAGAATATCTTTAGACCCTATTAGATCTTTGAAAGCCAAGTTATGTTATCTTGTTACAATAGATATTTTTTGATAAATACTCAAAATATTTTTGTCTATTTGTTACGTTATTCAGTCCCAAGTAACTTTCTAGGTTTTATGGAACACCCAAGTGTCAAGCAAGAACATTACGCTGGATCAAACCCTAACAATGCCAAAGGCCAACTCTGACATCACTGAGATGTCCATGCTTAACCATGACTAGTGTCGAAACCTAATGTCATAAACTCAAATACCTTCTGTCCAAGCTTTGACACCATTGTGTGAAGTCTGAAATCGTAAAATCTGATATTATATCTGCGTGAAGTCTGAAACCCACTTCTTGAACTCTTTTAGTGAAGCATCTACTGTTTTCACTTATTGCCTTATATGACTGCTAGTTGATAGAAGAAACAATTAGCCCATTCCCATCCCTAATGAGAGCTGCATGATGAGAAAACCTGATTTTTTGTTATTTTTTGGCCAAACATACTCCATTTTTTGTGGTTGGTATTAACATATTTTACCACTATAGAATTTTCCAGCAGCTTTGCGAATGTTTTGTATTTGTCTCGCTCTCATGTGTCAAGGTTACTATCTGCTATCCAACATTCAGAAGCACAGAAGCTGTATTGTTTCTGGATAATCCATTTCCTTGTCAATTCTAATCATCTCATGAAATTGTCTTCTCTTTTCAGGTCTATTATTGCAAGGAAGATGAAGTTTGTTTGTATCAATCATTAGCTTTTGAAGTAAACTTTCAAGAAGAAAATTCAGAATCATCGCCAGCAGAAATAACTCTTCAGTATCTTGTGAAACCAAAAGGCACTAGAGACACCCTCCAGTTACCTCCTAGCTCTTGATACATTTCCCAACGGTATGCATGCGCTCACAAGGATTGTAATTGCTACGCAAGTATACTTGTATAGAAAATTAAACAAGAATCAGAGCAAGTTCTGTTGGAACACGTAATATTTTCGGATTGTATCCAAGAAAAAGAATGTGCAAGTTAAACCTCATTTTCAAAACTTCGTACAAAGTAAAATATGGTTTTCTGTGTAACAATGAATGTTTCTCAGCTATTTGTTCAGTTTCTTCAGTTTTCCAGATGTCTCGTACATCAGATATTATGATTCTGATTTATGCCAAGACTATCATACTTCTCGTTTGACTGAATTGTGATTGTTAGCTACGCCTTAGGCTCCTGTCCCACTGAAATTGTTACATTTGATCTTTTTCATATGACAGTTTTTAGGGTCAAAATGTAATAATCTGGGCAGATGAATGAGTATGATGATTATTTATGTTTAATCATGAAAACAGATGCTAAGAAACATTTTACGTAAATTTGTCTCAGGTGTAGAAGACAGCTAAATCGTGATTAATATCTATTGTTTAGTTTGTCAACTGAATTAGGTTTGTTGCAAAATTTGAAATAATTGATTAATAGGCTTTAGCCGTACAATAATTGAGGATATAATATTGTGTTAAGCGTGTGATGATTGTCTTTATCCTGTTCTCGAGCCCCTGCCAAGTCAATTCTGGCTCGACCAGATCATATGCTCTTCCCTTATTTTCAGGTATTTCTCAGTTCAACTTATCTGCTTCACCGATTTGCCCTATTTTTAGTATTTAATGGTCTGTCTTTTTTGTTTCCTTTTGATCATTTGTCTCCTGTTTAAATTATGTTTAAACTATCCTTAGTTTATTTTGAGTATACATAATTAGATATATTAAACATTAAATTGGTGTATTAAACAGAATATAAAAGACAAAATAGAATAGTTTTATTGGACCAATGGAGTACTATATAGTATAACATTATGGTGTAATATATATAAAGGCAAGTTGCATAGATTTTAGTGTATTCATTCGACCGCTCATATTTATCTGTTATATATTTAAATACACGTTTTTTTTACGTAATATATGAAGGGGAGATAATCTAAAATTCATAGTTTTTTGACTCTTTGATCTATAGCTAGTGCTTAAATTTGACACATCAAATATGAGTTTTAATAACAACCAAATTTCATAAATATTTCTCTTACCTTTGTAATAAGAACATTAGCTTAGAAGTGATGCAATGATATACACTAATGATAGCTAAATGTATAGCATTTGGTCATTTTAAGGAGTACAATCTTTGTTTATGTGTTAAGCCAAAGATTGAATTAATTCTAACAAATTAAAGCCACCGGCTGATGTGCACATGCCTATCACTAGAATAAATCATGAATGCATCGCCTACATTTATGGACAATTAATGAACATCAGTGTAAAGTATTTCTTTATATTAATGGAAATTAAACAAATTGTCATTAGGTCCAGATTAGTCCCCTTCATACCAATTACCAAACAAATAGCAATGCAATTAGTACAATATCAATCTAAGGACAAATCTTTTTAGCAAACCGTTAAACCAAATAATCGGAATCATAGTATATAGGAGTATATATATGTATTGCATTTATTTATGCGTAATTGACAGCTAACGGGTTTGGACAAATGATTTTTGCCTTAACAATTGCAAATAAGTGGTAATTTTCAAATTATTCTACTTATATCTTCTAAACTTATCCGATTTCTAAAAATTATATTTTTCTATATGATATGAGATTTATCATTTATAAATTATAATTTAGAGAAAAGAAAAGACATTATTCAATCTCTTAATTAACTTTTATTTTAATGCTTAAACGAATAAATCAAATTAACTATATATGACATATATTGCTGCCATTTTTTCGATCGAGTTAAAATTGCTTTGCAAGTTATATCACTATCCATTGACTTAGCTATTGTATCCACCTTTGACTAGGAGAGTATGACTTATTAGGTTTGTGTTAGTAGAGTGAAGAGCAAAGAGTGTAGATTAGTGAAGAGTCGATTTAAATCTATATTAGACTTAATTTGTTTTGCAAGTTATATCTCATATACTATATAGTTCTACATTACAAGACTTTTTCTGTTTATAATATTAAGACAGGATTCAAATATAAATTTACCTAGACCATAATCGGATTCATTTAATTTAAAATATTAGATATGTATTCTATTGAATAGTATTTTGGATTGGTGTAATTTTTGATACTACAATGATTATAGCGATTCAAGTTGTATATGCAGCTCGCCTATCACAGATCTAAGAGGAAAAAAGTTTAGAAATTCGTGATATAAACAACAATAATTAATGGATCATATATTCATAATCCAAAGGTCTGAAATGACATCTTCACAGCTCAATTACTATTTCACCTTTACATAACAAGTTGATTGCACCATCACTTCACTGCTAGTCTCCAAACTTTTGCTTCAGATTTTTCCTAATAGTATCTTAACCGTAAGTTAATCATGATTGAACTAAAAAAGTTTTACAAATTATAAGATTTTCGACCGTACAAAATATTTTAAATAAAAATGATTTTTATATTAGTTTTGTATAAACGGGTCCATACTGTTTTAGTGTGCACCAATTTTAAAAGAAAAGTATCAAAATAATACTTTTAATTTTTTTTTAATTGACAAATACAATCATTTGAAGATTAGTTGGTCTCTAAAGAGACATATCTCAAGTCCAACCCATTAAAAATTATTGTCTACTTATTGTATTCTTAATACCTATTTACATTATATTTAAATATACTTATCGTATCTTTAATGTCTACTTTTAATATCGTAAATATTTACTTGCATTATTTTTACTGTCTACTTACATTATATTTTAAAAAATGTATAATGGATCAGCCTAATTACAGACACATGAATTTGTGTTAGAAGATATTATAGACCAAGTTTATGAAGACTTTTACGGATAAGCAAGTAGCAAGCATGCATGTTTGTGATCGAATTCATAAGTAATATAAGTAATACCTGCAGAAAGAGGAAAATCTAAGATAGTATAAATGGTTGATGGTCTGAGGCGGAAAGGGAAAGGGAAAGGGAAAGGGAAAGGGAAAGGTGTAATAAGTAAAATTTGTTTCCCTGACATAAAACTTGTTGCTTGCTAAGCCAACAAAACATTTACTTCTCTTTGTATTTTTTATTTCCCCAACTTTCAAGTAATACTCCATACTTCTATGACATCAATCTTCCCTCCCCAACTCTTTTTTTATTTCCTGGGACTTCAGAGGATAAGGATCACTTCAGCATTCCTTTTTGTTATAATTTTATTTTTAATTAAAAATTAATTTATATTTGGATTTTCACTTTCTTAACAACAAAAACTCTTGGTGGAAATTTTTAAAATATTATTTATGAATGAGCTAAACTAAACTAAACTAAAAAAATAATAAATATATAAAAGTGATAATTAATGATATATTGAATTGAATTAAACAACACTTATGACGCAAAATAAGTTTGATTTTACCTCATTATTTCCACAATAAATTTAGCTATATTGATATATTGCTCTATTAGCTATGGAGTATATATTATTTAAACTAAGATTAATTGTGAAAAACTAAATATATATATATATACTTCTTATAAACAAACCAACAGCGATAAAAAGATAATAAATTTATTACAAGTTGATTAAATTACAATGTTAATTATTTAATTAATTTGGTGATCTAATTGACAATGTAATTCTACATCTTAAGATTAATACTTATATTTTTATTTTGTTATAATAAAAAGAATCAATAATTTTAAAAAAAAAAAAAGTATTTTGGAGGGAGTGAATGAATGAGGCCAAGAGGTGGGTTGGTCTCAAGGAAGGAGGCAAATATAACTGGCATGTTTCTTCTCAAATCCCAGAGACCCTAAAAACAAACTTCTCACATTCACATGATTTGATTTGATTTTTTCTGATTTCTTTTTTACTTTTAAGTTTTTCACATTTCTTAATTTTGTTGTTAGTGTTAGGCCTTAGTAATTAGCATGTGCCTCATTTTTTGGGATTGCCTAAACCACATATGCCTCTTGCTATCCCCAATGTTCATCTTGTGACTTTCATTGTGACATCCTCTATATTATTTAATGCTCCTTTTATCAATTTTTTAACAACAAATTACGAATTTTAAATTATACTTTTCCAGTTTTTTTAAATTGCTCCACTTTAGTTTATCATTTTATTCAATATCTAATTTTAATTTTTAATATCTTTAATTGCGTATGATATGATTAAAATTTTAAAAGTTAAAATTATATAAATATGCAATAAGACAAATCAATCAATATCTTATTTCCATCAATTTCACATTATATAGTAAAAAAATTCTAGTTACTGACTAGAGTGACTGGAGCAACCAAAAAAATCCTAAGGAAATACAATAATACGTAAGTACTATTAGCGCACCTTGGCTTCAACCACTCGGGGCTCGACCACTAGCTCCAAAATCTTTTTTAAATTGATAATTTTTTTTCTTAATAGAGTTGCCTCATATTAATCGTTTAATATCGATCGTTTATTATAGACACATATATTTGATTATGTGAACAATATTAATTTTAGACTTAAAAAAGAATATTATTATGTGAGTATTATTGTGGACCTAAATCGATTACAGATATTCCTTGCAAAGAAAAAAAGTGATTAGAGAAATAATGAAAAAGACATAGCTTGTCGAGCATATATTTTCATTTATGTCTTCGTATACTAAAAAACAATCAAGGAATGCTAAACGAATGTTGTTGTGCATTTCACAATAACTACAAAACTCTTATCAAAATTCATAACAGGAGACATCTGTTGCAATAATGACCTTGTGAATCAAATATATGGATTAATTAATAACTTTTAAAAATATTCCTTTTAGCCTTTTATATAGTACAATCAAATTTATTTAATTTAAATTCAAAATTATTAATTATGAAAATAAATTAATTTTCATGCCAATATTAATATCAACAACGGCCTTATAAATAATATGGTTTTCAAAACTTTTGTTTAGTAATATAATTACGAAATAATGTGTATAAGCACATTAAGTTTATATATTATAGTATAAGGTGAGTCGAATATTCATTTCTATATATTTATAGAATCAACTCGCTATGTCACAAATTTATAATAATACTCGTGATTGAACTTTTAATTTAAGATTCGGATCATGACCGATGCAGGTTTTGATGACCAAATGTTTATCGATGAAACGTCTCTACACCGAAATAATTATAATGGTGGTAATTGTTGTAGAGATGATTTGACCTCATCTTAGATTCTACATTAACAAATAACAATACTATCTATCAACTTAATTTACATTTATATCAAAATAATTATCTATCAAGTATTCTAAATATGCAATTTACTTCTAGCTTGTTATTTATGACATTTTCAAATGGATTCCAAAAAATTTTAGTTTGGCTTGCAAAGGTCTCAAGTCAAATCCAAACTCCAATAAAATAACATTCAGATTAATTAAATTTTGACCAAACATAATTAGCTTTAAATAAGGTTAATAGAATAATACTTCATGTCATTAGTCTTTTAAATATTTGCTAATATATTTTCTATCAAATTAAAGATACCTTAATTCAATTACATTGAAAATCAAATTTTATTTCAATTATAACATGTATTACTTTTTTCATGTAAGATCATGAAAATAAAGTTAACTTTTCCTCCAAAACTTACGCATATGTAGTATATATTATTAATTTATTATACTATAATTAAATAATAAATTTTTTTAACTTGAAAACCTAATCCACATGCTTATTCTCAAGTTATGAGAAGCTCACATACATGAACTTAACCAAAAATAGGAGATATAGAAGTAGGTCGTTTATCGGAAAATTGTAGCATCGCAGCTGACCCATAAAACTTTTTAGTTGAGCAATTGATGAGCACTTTGTGTGGTGCGTGCCTTCTGCCTATAATCAAATTAAAGAATTCTACTTTTTGTTTTAATTTATTAAAAATAAATAAATAAATAAATAAATTAGAGGGATTTTAATTTTGTTTGTCCTTGTTCTCACTACGAAGCACCAACCACAATGCATAGTGCTTAGCTACTGGCCAAACCTGCAATGCATGTGCTTGCATGTTTTTTAAGTGCCTTTTTCTTCACAATCAGATGCATTCTTTTTTCCTTTTCATTTTATGGTCTAATAATGTTGTACAACATCATTTTACATGTATTTACACATATTCATCATCCAAATACGTCAAATAACATTTACAAATTTTGTGTCACAAAGTGAATGACTAATATCAAAATGAGGTCACGGAAAATAAGTTAATATATATATATATATATATATATATATATATATATATATATATATATATATATATATATATATATATATATATTTTGAATGCTATTATTGAACTTTTAAAATAAGAAGTAAGATGTATGGCTCGACAAAGATTAGGCTAAAAAAATTTTAATTATGGATAGGCTTAAAGATGAAAAGGATTAGATAAAATATTTTAACCATGATTTATTATACAAGTAGAACTTTGATAATTATTCTAACTTTTAACTGAAATTAATAAGACTCAATTTTCCAGGCTAAATTTAACTACACCATTTGGCACATTAATTCAACTGACAAATGATAATCCTATGTTAATTAAAGATGTCAAAAATATGAAATAAAAAGTGCTCATTAATTCAACTCTTAGACGGTCATAGACTCTTAGTGACGTCAAAACTAAGATATGCATGGACTATCACAAGTATTATTATTATTATTATTATTATTAGTCATCATAACAAAATATAAATTAAAATAATAACATATGCGTTAGTCTTCTTGTTTTCTTTTTCATTCTTAATCAACATCAGCTAATTTATTCTACTGATTTAAAATAATTACATTATTTTACATCATTCTTAAACAAAATATAAATTAAAATAATAACATATGATTTTACATAATAATAATAATCTCATTCTCTTTTTTTAATTTCAATCATAAACGTAATTTTTTACATCTTAATCACCACTTATCTATATGATTCACTTATTTATTATTTTATTTGACAATTTAATTATCATTTTCATTAATTTTCATGTAATAAATAAATTGTGCATTTTGAGAGCGACAACCTTTCACCCAGATAATAAAGTTGACCTAATTGCACATTTGTACTTTCTTAATTTTTCTTACGTTTTTAAGTAAAGTCCAAAGATACGTGATTGGCTTAAGGCATTAAGTATTTCATCATGAATGACATAAAGGGAAGAATTAGGTAGACTCCATTTCATTTCATTGGCTAATATCTAAGATAATGGAAGTTTAAGATAATCATGATTCATTTAACAACGTACATTATCTAAAACTGCAATATTATAATATTATGCCTTCTAAACCTATATATAATTGCTCATAATTTCTTAATAATATGCCCAACCTTTTAACTCCAAAATATCATAATATAGACTTCCATTTTCATAATTTGTAGTACTTTGCTTAAAGATCTTATTATGGTTTTAATTTTTACTGAGTATTTATATAACTCAATGTTATATCAATACGCTTGCAACAAAAATAGTGGTTATTTCAATTTTTTTTACTTTTGTGACAGATATTTGACATTTTAACTAATTGTCGAAAAAATATTATGCAAAAACAAAAAATAAGAAGACATATGTGAACCATAATGTTATCAACAATGATATTTATTGTACACTAGTATAAATTGATCTGCACTTATTTGTCATGGATAGAATAGTTATTTTAGCTTATTTCATGAATTTAATAGTTTATTTTAATTACTAGAAGTATATATGTAAAAACGTTTTATAAGAGCGAGAGTTACCTTATTGAACTTTAATTTGTATTAATTTACATTAACTTAACAACCAACACAATGAAAACCCAATGATAATGCGCAAAAGAATCGGATTCACCTTAAAGAAAGGCCCTAATCAAGTTAATTAATATATCATATCTTATGTATATGATTTAAGGTATATGATGGTGTGATAGAGTATATATAAATAAATTTTTAGACTATATTGTTTTTAATCTGTGGGTAAGTTAGAAAATTTCTATAAGTAAAGGGAGAAAGAAAATGTCTATCACAAAAATGAAGGAGAAAACTTTCAACGTAATCATTATCTAACCTATAATCTTTGTGTAGGCTACAATTAAATATTTTTGCTTTTGATTGAGTTAATTTATTGACAAATAATTGCCAAAAAGTTAATATAAATAAGTGTTAAAGAGTTTTATCTTTCACTTTTATAAATAAAAAGGAGAATTAAGCTTTATCTCAGTTGACACACAGTACTATCTTTTACAGGTGAGGTCTCGCGATTGAATGTCATAGCCCTTTCCCTCAGCTTACCTAGATAATGAACATATTTTATATCGATGCTAATTATAAGTAGAAAAGATGCCGAGACTATAAGAATATATTAATAAGAATTTAATCAATATGAAGTATGTAAAGACAAAGATTAAAAATATATGATTAAAAAAATGAAATGAAACTAGAAAGTTTTTATAGAAGCTTCTCAAAACGAAAATAAGAAAAATATTTAACAATAGAATAGAAACAATATACTACCTCCTATTCATCTAATTTGCCCCATTTACTTTTGGGACATTATTCATCTATCACTCCTAAATTTCATTTTACTATTAATCTATAAGTTAAAACATAGTCATATGGGATCTTATTTGATTCGTTTTGATGTAAAGATTGTTAATATCAACGTTTTATAATTTTTAATTATACATAACTATATTAAGGATCAAATAAGTGCATTTGATAAAGTGCATAAAGTAAATGAGACATTTTAGATGAATGGAAGGTTGTATTATTCTATTGAATAATAAATTTTATGGTGGAAAAACATAGACATAAGCATTAAAAAAATATAAAAAGATGTTAGTAGAAAAAATATAGGGACCTTAACTATTATAAAAATATTTTTATAAAGTTATTGGGAAATATATGTGGATCACAAGCGATATAAAAATGTTAAAATAAAGTTAGAGAAAACCAGAGTTGAGCGGACCATAAATATTATTAAAATAAGGATAAATAAGGTTAATTTTATCTAAAATTTTTGATATAATTTTTTTTAGGTTATTCTTATGAGAGACCGTCTTCCAAATAAATGACTTCAAAATATAAAGCTCACATATTATTTTCTTTTTAATTTGTATTAACTGAACTTTGTCACTCGCAATGTGATAACCAAATTAAAAAAAATAATAAAAAAAATAAAAAAGCCTCGGCGCACAAAAACGGGAAACAAAACAGAGGAGACAATAAATGTGAACTAAGAAACGCCGCGTGGTTGTTTCTCTCTCTTCCCCGGCCCCTCCCTCCCTCTCTTTCTCTCTGCTTCTCAACCGAGGTGTTTAAAGCTCTCGTTTTCTTTTGTTTTTTTACTACTTCATTTTCGTCCCTCACTCTTCTTCCCTGTTCCTGTAAGCCATTTTTAAATTCTCACTAATTATACTTTCATCACTCATCAGCAATTAATCCTCCAGGTATCGTTAATTTCGAGGTTTCTCAGAATTTTTTTCTTTGATTGTTTAAAAATTCATTAGTGATGAATCTATTACTTAGTCAATTTTACTCTTGTTTACAGGAATTTCAGCCTCAAATCTCCCTGTTCTGTGGCAGTTGTTGATCAGATTTCCAAATTTTCATTGTATAAACAACATTCTCAATCAGGTAATTTGTTTTTTCGAAACAAAAATTTGAGATTATATTCATCACGGAATTTGTTTGTAATCTTTTTTTTCTTTTTACGTTTCTTTTACGTAAGTAGGATTTTATCAAGATCAACGAAGAAATATAAAGACAAAAAAGAATTGGTAATGGACTCGACAATCTCGACTTACGAAGAACATACAGAGGAAGATACATCAAGAGAGTTATCAATGAGGAAAAAGCGACGAAGAATTGACCCAACCGTCAATCAAAATCAATCGAACAACACTCAAAATCAAATTAGATGGAGATCACAAGGAGAACAAAAATCCTACTCCTCTAAACTTCTAAATGCTCTTCGACAAGTTCGCCGTCGTAATCCTACATCAGCGCCGGTTTCAGAAAGCCGAGCAGTTCGTGATGCTGCTGACAAAGCTTTAGCGATAGCGGCTAAAGGTCGTACTCGATGGAGTCGAGCCATTTTAGCTAATCGGCTTAAGCTTCGTCTTAAAAAACATAAGAAAGCTAAAGTTCGTTCAAGGTCACCTCCACAACCACCGGTTACTGGAACTAGCCGGTTATTTGGAGAAAATAATGAACAACAGAAATTAACGGCTCTTGATAAACGTGTTAAGGTTCTTGGTAGGTTAGTTCCTGGTTGCCGGAAATTATCGTTGTCGAATCTTCTAGAGGAAGCTACAGATTATATTGCTGCTCTTCAAATGCAAGTCGGAACTATGGCAGCTCTTACAGAGCTTCTTACTGGTTCAAGTTCCGGTTCAAGTTCCGGTTCGATGGAAACTAATTCAACTGGTAGTTGACTCGAATAACTGCTTAGCAAATTTTTAAAACATTATTTTATTTTTCTTCTTTTGCTTTTTATTTTTTGATAAGTAATCGAATGTATTTTTATTGTATACATCTGGCCTTTTTATATAAAAAAAAATATTTTTGGACCATGTAGTTCTTTTTTTCTTTTACTTTTAGTAGCTCAGCCCATGTGAAATTTTATTTCATTTTTTTTTTTTGAAGAGAGTGAAATTTTATTTTTATTATGGTTCTCTTGGCTACTTTAGGCCGCCGGCTCTTTCTTTGAACTGAAAAATAGGAAGTTTATTTGCTATATATTTTATGTTTTTTTTTTTAATGTTTTGCTATATTTTCTTTATTTATTAATTGGTTTGATTTTTATGTTCATTAGACAGACATTCACAAGAAAATTAAATTAGAATAGTAAGTAGAAGTCATTAAATGGGAACATGGCAGCTAATAATGGATGTTTGTACTAAAGTGCTGGAAGGCGGTTGGGTATCCTTTTTATAGGGGCATAATAATTAATTAATTGGAATTTTGAGTTCTTGCTTCCAAGTTCCAACCATATTCTTGGCTTTTATATTTTTCTAAAAATAGATTAGTTTATCATTCCTCTTTCGGAAAGGTCAAATATACCCTCAAAGTAAAATAAGCATCATTTTTGGGGCTTATTAACGTTTGGGAGTTGGTGATTAATCTAGTTGTTTTGTATGATTGAACCATTATTGTAATTTTTTTTGTTCATAGCGTGGTATAGTAATGTTTTTGCCAAGTCATTATCATGTTTGGTGGAAGTTTTTGTGTTAGTGGTAGATGAGTTACTATTATAAATTATTTTTGCATTTGTGTACATTATATCCACATTTATCTAATATAATAATCTTTGAATGTATAATTTAGTAGTTAAATATAATAATCTTTTATAGAACAAAAAAGTAAACTAAAATTTACTCGTGTCCAATATTAACAAAATGATTTTGAATTGTTTGCATTAATGTCTAACACAGCCTTTGAAGCAATTGGTAGTACTTGATAATGTCATGAAACTCACGAAATGCCCAAATTTGATAATTTTTTTTATAGATTATGAGCAACAACATTATACTCGTCATATTTCGTTTGTAAAAGCTAAGCTATGATCAGATGTCTGCAAATGAAAATACATTATATACATATAATTAGGTAAAAAAAAAAAAATTGTAAATTCCTGTGTCATAGAGTTACTTATTACCTGATACAAATAGGGATAATTTGGATGGTGAATGGAGATGCATGAATCTTGTCCCAACCCGATGAGCAAAGAAGTAGGATGAAAAAAATGGGAAGCAGGGTGGGGCACGGGAGGCAAATGGGTTTGTCCTTTAATTTCCAAATGGTTCTGACCCAATTTAAATTACAGTCAATTTACCAAAAAGTTGTACTCACTTTAAACCCATGCTTTTGTTTATAGGGCCCGTCGGCACGCCGATGACCATCTTCTTCTTTCTCACGTTGGTAAAATCCTTGGGTCCCCATCTCATTCCTTTAATTTTACTAAGTTTCAAGAATTTTTGACTGTGAAAAAGTTTTAGAAATAGGATTTGTTGGAATTACATTGGAAAATTAGGGATCTCAATTGTCAAGTGCATGTTTTTGTGTAGTTTAACTTTTTTTTTTTTTTTTGTAGAACATAACTTTACACTTCATTAGAGTATGTAAGTTAGCTAACTTGTCAAGTCTGTACACCATAGGTTTGAGTTAGGATTTAGGATAGTATTTGTGGTTAAAGATGGAAGTGCACATCACAAAGGATGATGCAACTTGGCACGAGTCACGAATATGGGCAAATCAATACGATATGATTTTCATTGTCGTAACATTTTACTTTTGGGTGATTAAGCATGACACGACACGACACTGTACATACCACGACTCAACACAATATGATTTGGTATGAGGCACGAAAGACACGACACATAGATGACATATGATACCACGACATAATTTCCATGTTTATTTATTTATTTGTCCTAATATAATATACTCTTCTCTTGCCAAAGGTGTTGATTGTTGTATATTGGTTTATATAAATGTCTCATTGAAGAGGTTGATTGTTGAACTATAAGTATTATCACATGACTATAAGCCAATTAACGAATTTGAAAAGGTCGGATTTTCCTAATATCATATCAAAAATTTTGAGAAATTTATTTGTCTCATTATAAAAATTACTCTTCTATCCTTAAAAGTATTTTTTATCTTAAAACACAATCAATCCTCCAAGAGGAAAGATAATGGATAGATCATATGATCCTTTAGGATTGTACTAGGTAAATAAATCTAGGTTGATATGCATCTTCAAAAACATTGTTCACAAAACTACTTTGTTATTGGTATACACATAACATAGTATTTGTTCTCCTACATATATAGATCAACAATGGCTAGCTAGTTGAATTCCTTAGGCTTTTTGGAGGATAAAAAAAAAAAAAAAGAAAGAAGTGACCTTAAATTTGCACACTTTAGCATCTTTTAGTTAAAATGTATGGGTGTAGATTTGTAGAATGAGAAGCTTCATAACAAATTCAGGAATTGAGAGATAGTAGCAAGTAGGTTGGCACTAAGTGCACAACTCACATGCAAGTTATGATAGCTTCCCATGTGAATGAAAGATAAACCCACATGTATATATCATGACGTATAAGGAGTTTTATCATTCAATTCAAAGAATGGAATGCTAAAGGAAGGGAAAGAAGGTTTGGGCTCAAAACTATAATAATTCTCATAGCTTTGATACTTTTAGTTTTTTATACTTTGCATTTGCTCCAATCTCCATTTTGGTCAATCCATATGATGCTCCAACAAGTAGAGTGGATTTTGATTTGACTTCTTTACTATGATGGGTTATATCTTCAAAACTTACATGAGATTTGTGTGCATCTCAACTTCAAGAGTAACTTATGAAACCAATTGCAATATTTATAATAATAAATAGTTTCACTCTTTGTTTTTTTTTATTCTCAATTTATATGTTAAAATATAATTAAATGTGTTATGTTTAATTCTTTTCAACGTAAATCATATTAATATCAACTTATTATAATTTATAATCGAGCATAATTAAAAATATTTAAAATTAAAAGTGCATCAACAAGTTAGTGTACAAAATCAAATGAGACATTTGATTAAGTAGGAGAAATTATTATTTTTGGAAAGTACAAGTTGAAATGCTTTTTATTTGATTGGAATTTTTTTAATTGTGTATATAATAAAGTATATGTTATAGTTTCAATCATAATCTAAAACTTATATTTTAGTTGGTCTTTTAATGTAGTACTCCTATTAAAATGTCTAGGTCACGATTTGATCTCATTACATCTTGAAACTATTAGTATATGAGGAATACTATATTTGTACTTTCCTTATACCTTTAGTTTAAACAAAAGAGCAAGAATGTTAACCAAATGTCAAGTTCATCGAGTTATTTTGACAAAAGATTTTGAAATATAATTTATTTCTTATTTATTTTTAGACTGGTGTTTGAATATTTTTAATTTTTTGATGTGTATTTTTTAGACATGTGGTTTGTTCATTTTTAATATGAATCTAAACGTCAGTTTATCTTTTGTGATTTTAAAATATAAGTAAAGTGGATAAATAAAAAAAACGAAAAGAAAGTATCGTGTAAATCAATGTGATTACTTTTAAATTTTTTGTATTTGATAATATACAAGGCAACACCTTGAAAGTATCTCTTAATCCTTACTTTAGTCCTTAGAAGGTGTATACTTAATTACTTATGGTATTTTCATAATAAAATTAATATGAATCCGAAGTATGTTTTTGGGTGCTAGTGAAGGCAAAGAAAGTGCATGATCTTAAATCTCAATATAGCCCCAATGACATGTGCTTGAATGACCCTACAAATTTAAGGGCACTGACCGCTATTAGGGAAGCTAGCTAGTAGCTAGTAGCTAGTAGCTAGTTAGCCAAACACAATTGCAATGACATTAGATTTGCATGTGATAAATTTAAAAGTGGCCGCATTTGAGGAGTTTCACATGCACTTGTACATTTTTGCTCTTCTACTTTTTCATTTGGTCCATCTTTTGCTTCTACTTAAGGTGGCAACTTTGGATACCCACTTATTTTTTTTTAGTTCTTTCCTAGATTTTTTTTGTTTCATATCATCCAATAACTATTTTCTTTTTCTTTTGGGCTCAAGTGTTTTAGTGTAGTAACAATTTTTATTTTTTAACCAATTAATTGTATTAGAAAAATTAATGAAATCAAGTTGTGAAAATTTCTAAATTCAAAATTAAAGTAATGTTATTTTTATCTAAATAAAAATTTCATTTAAAACACTACTTGATATGGACAGTCATGGTATAAAACTCAATTTTTTATTTTCATATTATTATTGTATACATAATATATTTATAATGAATTCTTTCTGAAAATGGTTAGGATTGATTTATAAATTGTTTTATATAGTGGTTGATCTAGAAAAAAAAAAAATTAATGTCTACAGGCTGCTCACATATATGTAAAATAATATATTAATTCATCTAGGATATATTTACATGTAATATTTAATTTAATTTTTATTTTAAATGTTGTCAACTAAAATCAGTAACCTTAAACTCAGTAACCTTAATAACATCACGAATTGTAGTATACATGCGATGTATTATTGGTACTGAACCTTGGTCTTAGGCCACGAAATTTGATAATGACACGTCTATTTACTATAACAATCTCTAACAATAGTGTTTACCAAGTACTTCTACATACTATCTAAATAGCTACATCTTGTTCACTATTCAGTATGGTCGAAAAATTTGCAAAAACTAATCAAGAATAGAATATAATAATGTATACACAGATATTCTTTATTTTTCTAGTATATTATGAAAATATTCAGTACAATACCAAAATAAAAAAAATAAAAAAAATAGGCCTGAAAGTAAGGCTAGATAGTTTGGTCAATCTACAATCCAATTAGTAGAATCACCGATCCACTCTATAATGTTACAAATAAGATAAATTGAATAAACCAAAATATTAAAAATATAATTTTCATTAAAAAAAATAACAGAAAATACTTTGCAAAAGATAGTTATTGTTGGAACACAAATTATTACTTGAAACCGTCATTATAAAAGACGCATCTCAAATGAGCCGGCCAATATTAATAAAAAAAATAACTACCACAAAAACGCGCGTTGTGTAATCTTATTTGAAGTTGGTGTTATAACCTATTGAAGTTGGTACTATAACCTATTAGAGTTGGTATTATAACCTATTAAAGTTGGTATTATAATCTATTAAAGTTGGTATCTTCAAATAGTTTATAATACCAACTTTAATAGGTTATAATACTAACTTTAAATATCAATTTTAATAGGTTATAATATCAACTTTAATAAGTTAAAACACCAACTTTAATAGGTTATAACACCAACTCTAAATAGGATCAAACGCGCACATCCATTTTTATTTCTCATTTTTTTATTTGTTGGGCCTGAACCTGAAGAGCTGTCTCTTATAAAGACAGTCTCTCAAAAGAGGCGTTATTGTCAAAAGTTAACTAGAACAAATTTTTTTGTTAAAAGATACATAAAAAATATATTTTCTTTATCAAAATGTACGTGCTAACTAAATCCATCCAATATTTAATCAGTGTGGTCATGTGAAAGGCATTTACAATTTGTTTCATTTATAAAACACATTGAAACACTAAAATCACATATTTTTTGATTCAGACCTACCTAATTAAATTTTTTTAATTTTCATATTAGAAAAAGCCCATGTTATTAGTTGACGTTTATAGACATTAGGATCATCCATTTCCAATGGCCCAACCGCCTGCCATTTTTGTTAGCTTACTTCCACTGCACCATCTTTAACACTAAATCTACTTAATATAATTGTAATCTATTATTATCATTGGATTTCCTTAATTATCCATCTTTCATTCCGGACTTAATCCGCTTGGCCCTATTTTATATAATCACTATATGTTTAGACAAAAATTTTAATAAAATAAACTATCTCACTGTGAGATGGTTTAATAGGCTGCTCCAATTTTAATTTATTAACAAAATAATTTAGATGCAGTTTTAAAAAATTTCTTTAATATAAATTATTTAGGCTATTTGTATGGATCCGTTTCACAATGTGACAGTCTCGTACAAGGCTCCTTGATATTTTATTACCCGATCATATAATGGCTACTTTTTTGACACACTGCCTTTGAAGTATTAGTAGATAGTAATTCATAGAAGTTGATTTGGAATCTTAATTATAAGTTAATCTCTCTTTTCTAATATTCTTTCTATTTAGATATTTTATTTTGGAGAGACAAATTTGATTAAGATTTTTAAGATATATATAAATGATAAAATATATTTATGTGATATCTCGTTAGATTCGTCTTAATGTATATATATTATTATCATATATTTTTTATACTTTTTTATAATGTATATTTCCAGATATTGAGACTCGAATATTGCTTTGAAAATTATGCAAAAAGTAAATGGAAAGAAAAAAAAAGAAAGGGAGTATATTTTACTAGTTTGTCCTCTGGAAGTGAAGTATTATCTTATTTTGTACTCGGTAGAATATTAGTACAATTTTAGTACTACAATTTATTTCTTTTTATTCCATATAGACTTCGTTAATAGTACATTTTGAACAAACCATTTATGTTGATTAGTACAATTTGTTTAGCTTACAATTTGAAGTATAAGAAAATGGAGTTATTAAACTTCGCCATTCCTTTTTATTTTATCGTCATCTCCTTCCCCAATTTGCCACTCCCTACAAATTTCTTACTTATAATAATAATAATAATAACAATAATAATAATAATAATATCAATAACAACAATAATAATAATTATTAACTTTTTTATATTCTTCAAAAAGAATATAAATAAAATTAATAATAATAACAGTAATAATAATAATAATAACAACAATAATAAAATTAAAAATAATAATAAATTATTCAAAAAGAAACGAAAAAAATAAAAAATAAAAATGAATCGCCCAGATCTGGGCAATTCATTTTTAATTTTATTTATTTTTTTTTTTTTGGAAAAATTATATTAATTTCATTTATATTATTATTATTATTATTATTATTATTATTATTTTTGTTGTTGTTGTTATAATAATAATAATAATAATAATAATAATAATAATAATAATAATAATAATAATAATAATAATAATAATAATAATATTAATTATTATTATTATTATTATTATTATTATTATTATTATTATTATTATTATTAAATTTTTATATTTAATTTTTTTTAATATTATTATTGTTATTATTATTATTATTATTATTATTATTATTATTATTATTATTATTATTGTTATTATTATTATTATTATTATTGTTATTATTATTATTATTATTATTATTATTACTATTATTATTATTATTATTATTATTATTATTATTATTATTAAATTTTTTAGATTCTTCTTTAAATTTAATTTTTTTTAAATGATAATTGTGTTATCAAGTGCAATTGGCTCGCGCTTTTTCCTGCGACTGTCTTCTTTTTTTTATTTGAATTTCGAATTATAAATAATATATTATTATATTATTATATTATTAATTAGTTTTGAATTTTAATAATTTATTTGAATGTTTAATTATTTTTTAATAATATAATAATATATTAATTAAAATTTAGTTGTTAATTAATAATTTAAATAAAAAATAATAATAATAACAATCACAATAATAATACTAATAATAATAATAATAACAACAACAACAACAACAACAACAACAACAACAACAACGACAATAATAATAATAATAATAACAATAATAATATAAATAAAATTAATAATAATTTTTTTTTAATAAAAAAAAAAATCCATTCGCAGGAAAAACCGCGAGCCAACCGGGGTTCAGTTGCGGAAAAAACTGCAACTGGACCATGGTTCAGTCGCACGAAATTGTGCGACTGAACCGTGGTCCAGTCGCGATTTTTTCTGCGACTGAACCCCAGTTGGCTTGAGGTTTTTTGTGCGACTGGGTTTTTTTTTTAAATATTATTATTAATTTTATTTATATTATTATTGTTATTATTATTATTATTATTATTATTATTGTTTTTGTTGTTGTTATTATTATGATTATTATTATTATTATTATTATTATTATTATTATTATTATTATTATTATTATTATTATTGTGATTGTTATTATTATTATTATTATTAGTATTATTATTATTAGATTTTCATTTTTGTTTAAATTATTATATTTAATTTATTTTTTTAAATATTATTATTATTATTATTATTATTATTATAAATAAGAAATTTTAAGGAGATGGTAAAGTTGTAAATTTTTTAAATTTAAGGGCAATTTTGTAATTTCATTTGGAGGGGAGTGACGATAAAATAAAAAGGGTGGCGAAGTTTAAGAATTGGGTAAGAAAATCATATGTCCAAGATTTGATTACTCAAAGCAAATAAGTTATAAACATGAAAATTAAGTCTAGACATATCTAGATTAAAGGTCGAATTTTATTATTAAAAATACTATTAATTAATGTATAACACAAGTAATTAAATTGATTTAGTGCACATGTAAAAAAAATTTCTAAATAACTTTTTTGTTTATTTTGTCATCAATATAAATTTACCATATTAAATATGAATAAATGAATTAAGGGTTGATGACTTGATTCAAACAACATATGATAAAAAAAAAAAAAGAAAAGTGTTATATCTCAAATTTTATGTCCCATTTTAGAGTTAAACTTTGACATTGTAATTTAAAATGGATAAAATAAATGAAATCGGTGGATTATAATGTTAGAATTATTATACTATTCTTTTCTTTGCCTATGTGTGGAGCACGTGGAGATTGACCCATATGCTCACAAGTCATTCATCAATGATGCAACAGATGCAACCATGTGCTCTTGTGTGCGTCCTTTTTTTTATTTTTTTATTTTTATTTATCTCTCGTTTTTTTCCCTGGGTGTTTTATTTGATCGCTTATTAGAGCAAAAATAAATTTTCCTATTAAATTTCTAATCCTATTTGCATTAAGTAATTAATATATCTTTAGTTAATGAATATAACTAGTAAATCCTTATATGTGTTGCATCATGTCATATCATTATATTCGCTTAGAAAAGGTAATTTTATTTTTGTAGTTGTTAATTAAAATGCATATTCAACATTAATTCAAGTGAGAGTTTGATATTAATGAAAGTGATCACAAAAAAGAAAAATTCATATTAGACGACTACTAAAAATGAACAATTACAGTTTGACATTGTTATGTTAATACTCAACAATAATTAATTTATTAATAACATTTTTGTTGGATCGACAATGTCTGATATTTATTCAAACATATTTTTTTGGGTGCAATATACACTGAAAAAAAAAATTAAAGTTAAGAAAAAACCAGCAAAACTCGAACTCAGATTTCTCATAAGAAAAACGGTATATATTTCAATTGGGAGCAATTAAACCCAATTTTGTATTCAAACTTAATAGCAGTACTTTAATTTGTTTATACTCTATCATCATGCTTATAATTAAAACCTTTATTGATTATATATTTTATTATACTTATATTTAGCGTCTCAAAATTCATTTTATATATACACTATCAATAATATACTTATATAATTTTATAATAAAATCAATTAAAAAATATGAAAGAACAAACATTTTGTTAATTTATCAATAAAGTAGTCTAAATCCATTTATGAAATTCCTTCCCAAAATTATAAATGCATAGGCGGACGCTATAGGGAGGCACTTGTACATCATGATGCTATTTCTATCACGTAAATTCTTGTGAAAGTCGATCATATTGTAAGGCATTCTCTATAGATGGACTAAAAAGTCCAACTAATATAAATAGTAGCATATGAGTTTTTTGTTTTTCATCTCACCAGACACCGAAAGACGGTTTCTTACTAGAGTAGCTCTTTCCATTAACAAAGTTAATTTTATAAATATTTTGGAATAAATATTAGTATCGACAATCCTACCTAAACCTAGAGTATATACAATTTGTCATTATTTTGGGATAAAGATTACAAATTATCGACTAATGGAGTAAAGCTCAGCTTCAGTTTGATGAGATGAAATAAAAAGTTAAATGTTTATTTTAATCATACTTACAGAACTAAGTTATTAATTATTTTTGTTGAGTTTATATTAACAATTCAACATCAATTGTGTTTTATAATTTATTTATATAATTGGGATGATGATTGTAGGCATATGGAAGGTATATATGTTTGGTTGGAACATAATAATGTTGGATGGATTTGGAAAAGGTCAATTTCATAAATGCCAGATATGGAAGACAATAAAAAAGCAAATATTAAGAAATGGTTAAGTGTCTGGACGTATAAATCTCCAAGTCTTCAATGGTTGGCCGAAGAGGTAAATAGGTAATCCAGTAATCTGTCAATTTCATATGTGCCAAATATAATGTTGGATTTGTACCTTTAGCTGGTCCCAAATCTTGTCCTACCAAGTGTATTTTAAAATATCCATCCTACATCTAAATTAGAAATAATCCACTTATAAATTGTTTTCTACAACATAATAAATTTATACAACATATATATTCATCCTATATTTATTGTAATTTAAAATATTAGTTAATTATTTATTTAATTATACATAGATGAGATTTTTGCTACAATATATATAATCGCTGCCATCGCCATGCTTTTTATTTGACGTAGACTTTTTTTTTTACTAAGGAATCTTAAATTTTTAATAGATTTATACACTATTTACAAAGGAATAAAACTTTAAATTATTTTAATAAATGGTTTTTAAAATAATTGTTAAAATAGTACTTTATCCATTTTAAAAAGCTTGTCCTATTTGAGATGAAAAAATCCGAAAATATTTTTTTATTTATTTAATATATGATTTAAAAAATTTTTAATACAAATATTTTATATTTTTTTATGAAACACATTTATAAATATTAAGTAAAATTTTTGAAAATGATATAAAGAGAAAATAAGACAATTTTTTTAAAACAAATTGAATAACAATTTTTACAACTAATAGGGCCGAAATAAAGTAGGTCAAATATGAGACTACATAATTTGTGTCAAACACGACACAATACGATATGACACTGTTCATGACAAGATTTTACAATGAGGCACGACACAAGGACGTTGATCACAATACAAACTTCATGGTTGAACCTTAATTTTGGTGGTTAAATTACTACACAATACGATTTGACGTTGTTTATGACACGATTTTGCATAAGGCACGACAAACGTCTAACATAGTCGAAAAAATAAGACGATTTTTATGATTGATTAATAATTAATAATTACTTAAAAAGGCTTGAGATCGAATGGAGGTAAAGAAAAATCATACTACATTAGAGAACGATATGACTTTAAATTGAACGACCATTGAACTCACAATATTGTTGTTAATTTAAAGTTTAGGATGTTTCTTCATTTATGATTATGATTTCCAAGCCTTACTTCTCAACCAATTCTACATTAATAGGCATCGTAACACAGCAAATTTGATTTACTTCTTTTCATCTGTATTACACTTTAATTTAATTTAATCCTCTTTTTGGTGTTAATTAACTCCTAATTAATAAATTCATTCGAATTAACTTCCATCTAATCAGTACCAACCAATAGGCTTCCTAATACTATTACATTAAAGTAGAACATATCCATGTACTGTGCATCTTCCACAAATCTTCTTAATTAGTAATACTTTTACATTAAATTGTTAGAGTAATTGGTTTGACGAAAAATATAAAAAATGAATTATGAACATAAGTTAGTTGTTTCTGGAGGGCCAAAGATAGACATAACTGTCACAGACAAAGCAGAGATGATAAATAAATGGGTGGCAGAGATCATGCCACGTTATGTCTATAATGGTGAATCAACGGTGGTGGGATTAGACATGGAATGGAGACCTCCTCAATATTCTACTATGACAAACAAAACGGCGACGCTTTCAGCTTTTCGTTGACTATAAATGTCTTAGAATTTTTGAAATTCTTAAGTGAAAAAAAAAAAAATAATTAAATAAACTAACTTTCAAACAATTTCCAAAAGTAAGCGTCCGTACCACAAAGCTGTGCTTTGGAGCTGTTCGCAGTTACTAACTGCGAACAACTATTTTGTCTTATATGCCGTTCGCAGTTACTAACTGCGAACAGCTAAGTAAATTTTTTTTTTCCTTTATTTTTGAGTTGTTTGTTGTTGTAATTGCACTAGAGACATTAAAATAGGTAATTACAAGTCGATGTATCTTTAAGGCGGCATGATTCATCGCCAAAACTCCGATCATTCATAAGTCAATTAAAATATATATGCAACAAAATATATACAAATGTTTGAAATATACAAGTCAATTAATATATATATATATATATGTACATAGTCGATCCAAATACACAAAAGGTAATCGTTAACGCTCATGAACCCTCATCTACCCTATCCAACTGGGTTGGTCTCCTTCGCCTCCTACGATAGAAAGAGGCGTTCGCGTGACGCTCTGGCAGTGGAGGGGACTGGTACTGTGATGGCCCAGCCTGTGAGGTCCCCGCAGCGTCAACGGGATATGAATGATCCATCTCCTCCAAATGGTAGTCATAAGAAGGAGAGCATGCCATGTGCGTATGGGAGGTAGTCGGTGAGTGCTGTGCAGCGACTTCCGGTATGAAGTGCTGGAACTGCGAGCCGAAGAGCATGCCATGTGCAATCTCCCTCACCGGCTCCTCCTGGCTGTACCGCATCACATTTGCCGCACCTTGTGCCTGCAATTAATATTAATAAAATGTAACATTTTATTATTTAATTGGCAACTTAATCAAATAAATACAAATTAAGACTTACAAATTGGGTCATCGCAGGCGTAGCAGGTGCGTAATGTGCTGCTTCCAAGAGGGCACGTGGTGTCATCCATCGGCGCGTGATGGAGAGGAACCACGGCATATAGTCAGGTGTAGTAGGTGCGCCGACAACATCGATTCGCGCACCTTGTGCCAGCAGCTCAAGTCTATGTTAAGTATAGGAGCTGTATTTGGTTGCTTGTTTTATCGGCAAACAACACAGCACCTATCAAATATAGGATGTACGCCTTGGCGTACCTTGAAATGGTGCCCTCATCAGCATCTCCGGGGAGTTGTGAGAAGGTCTGAACCAACCATGTGCATCGCAAACCACTCCCTCTGATCACTTCCGGTGGAGGGCGCTCTCCCAAAATGCGATGCACCATGTCACGCCAGTCTGATAGCTGGCGTCCGCCTGTACAAACGGCACGTCCCTCTATGGGAAGCCGCGTTAGTAAGGCTACATCAAGCAATGTGATGGTAGCCTCACCTAGAGGGAGATGAAATGTATGCGTCTCCTGACGCCATCTCTCGACCAGTGCCGTGATAATGGCACGGTCAACTCTGCCGTATGCTACGAGGTGAAAGTTGTATAACCTCATTAGCTCTAAGTATGGGATGATCCTATCATCGATCACCCATGGAACAGAATCTGGATGCCTGGTGCCCAGCGTTTCCGCATCAGACACCTAAGAATATTGAAATATAAATAAGTTACTTGTATGTACGCAATAGTAAAATGTAAATCATAACTATCGTAAACTAACCTGGGCATCCCAAAGAGGAGTACTCCTGTGCTCATGCTGCATGGTTAACACACTAGGGTCTACGGGTCCTGGAGTTGCTGGATCCATCTCCTGTACTCCTGTGTTCGAGTTAGTTTTAGTTAATATTACTATTATGTTCGTATGACCTCTTATCGATCATGGGCATGAAGTAATGTTCGTATGTACTTGCATAACTTTGACTAGTAATGTTCAAATCCATGTTCGAATTGCAAGCAAACAACTTACGTCTTCCCCCAACATACTATAGTGACGCGAAATGATGCCATTTTCTACATTAATACAAAGAAAA